>NW_012117888.1:57481-65245 GCF_000951035.1 Colobus angolensis palliatus | reverse complement strand
GGAAGGTCTTGATCTCCTGACCTCGTGATCCACCCGTCTGGGCCTCCCAAAGTGCTGGGATTACAGGCTTGAGCCACCGCGCCCGGCCAATTTTTCCAACTATTAAGTAAAAACTGTTATGAGAGGCTTTTCTCTGCCAAACTTAGTAATAATGGTGATGATAATAATGATAATAGTAAACTTTACAAATCTAAAGAGTTTAACTTCTTAAGTTAATCATACATAAAGAGAATATGGCTGGGCGCAGTGGCTCAGGCCTGTAATCCCAGCACTTTGGGAGGCTGAGGCAGGTGGATCACTTGACTCAGGAGTTCGAGACCAGCCTGGGCAACATGGCGAAACCCCATTTCTACCAAAAATGCAAAAAAATTAGCCAGGCAAGGTGGCATGCACCTTTGGTCCCAGCTACTCGGGAGGCTGAGACATGAGAATCACTTGAGCCTGAAGGCAGAGGATGAAGTGAGCTGAGATTGCGCCACTGCACTCCAGCCTGGGCAACAGAGCCAGACTCCATCTCAAAAAAAAAAAAAAAAGAAAGTTTACAAATTTGTGTTGGGCCGCATTCAAAGCCATTCCAGGCCTCACGCAACCCATGGGCCAAGGGTTGGAGATGATTGATCTAGAGATTTTCTTAAATAACCCTGATTTAACTGTATTTCTTAATGGTTCAAACATAAAAAGTAAAACTAAAAATTGCTAAATAGAATAACCTATCACAGACTTAAGTTTGTCCTTAAAATATAAATTTCTTATAGAAACTAAATCAGTTCACATTGTGCATTATAAATATTTTTGGGCCGGGCACAGTGGCTCACGCCTGTAATTCCAGCACTTTGGGAGGCCGAGGCAGGTGGATCACCTGAGGTCAGGAGTTCAAGACCAGCCTGGCCAACATGGCGAGACCCTGTCTCTACTAAAAATACAAAAATTAACTGGGCGTGGTGGCAGGCGCCTGTAATCCCAGCTACTTGGGAGGCTGAGGCAGGAAAATCGCTTGAACCCAGGAGGCAGAGGTTGCAGTGAGCCGAGATTGTGCCATTGCACTCCAGCCTGGGTAACAAGAGGGAAACTCCATCTCAAAAAATAATAATAATAAAATAAATCAATATTTTTACATTTTCTGCATATTATGATGTTTTGACATTTTATTTTTTTATTTTATTTTATTTTATTTTTGAGACGGAGTCTCGCTCTGTCGCCCAGGCTGGAGTGCAGTGGCCGGATCTCAGCTCACTGCAAGCTCCGCCTCCCGAGTTTACGCCATTCTCCTGCCTCAGGCTCCGGAGTAGCTGGGACCACAGACGCCCGCCACCTCGCCCGCCTAGCTTTTTGTATTTTTTAGTAGAGACGGGGTTTCACCGTGTTAGCCAGGATGGTCTCGATCTCCTGACCCCGTGATCCGCCCGTCTCGGCCTCCCAAAGTGCTGGGATTACAGGCTTGAGCCACCGCGCCCGGCCTGTTTTGACATTTTAAAAAACCTTTCTGGCTAGGGGGAGACTGCCCCTCCTGGGGCTAGCCAAGTCTTAAAAATAACAAAGGCCCAGCCAGGAGCATCTTTAACATGCAAACTAACCAATCCAGAGCCATATCTCTTCTGTTTGGCCCAGATACCCCAGGAGGCCACATTCCTCTTCTTTTTTTCTTTTTTTTTTTTTGAGACGGAATTTTTGCTTTTGTTGCCCAGGCTGGAGTGCAATGGTGCGATCTTGGCTCACCGCAACCTCCATCTCCCAGGTTCAAGCAATTCTCTTGCCTCAGCCTCCCGAGTACCTGGGATTACAGGCATGCCCCACCACGCCTGGCTAATTTTGTATTTTTAGTAGAGACAGAGTCTCTCGATGTTGTTGAATTTCTGAGTAAAATGTAGTATGTTAAGGGAGTAAAATGTAATATATTAAGGGATTTAAAAATAATGATACCAGCAAGATGTGTGTCCCTGTTCCTAGGGAGATAGCTCGAGATTTCCCAAGTCAGGAGCACAAAAGCAAGCAATTAAAAAAATCACTACATTCAGTTCTATAGCAAGGTGAGGCCTCAACCAACCCTAAGAATAGACCATGATAACCAGAACACACTCACAACCTATTTGGAGAGGTTTAAAATGGGCCTCAAGGCTGTAGTTCCTGCCCATTTCCCACACTAATAGTCCTGCAAGATTGTGCAACTGCAGGTAGGACATTTCCTTGAAAACATCTTGGACAATATCTCTCAAAATGCCCCCACCATTTTGTGAATTGTTCAGTTCACCCTAACTGAACAATTGTTGGTTCGGTATTGTGGCCAATCTATCTCTACTACTGAGAGTGAAATCATGAAGCATTTTGGCTTCGTTGAGCCACCGCGCCCAGCCCCTTTGAACACTTAAGAAGGCACTGCTGGGCACGGTGGCTCACGCCTGTAACCCCAACACTTTGGTAGGTTGAGGCGGGTGGATCACGACGTCAGGAGATTGAGACCAGCCTGGCTAACATGGTGAAACACCGTGTCTACTGAAAATACACAAAATTAGCGGAGTGTGGTGGTACATGCTTATAATCCCAACTGGTCGGGAGGCTGAGGTAGGAGAATCGCTTGAACCTGGGAAGTAGACATTGTGGTGAGCCGAGATTGTGCTATTGCACTCCAACTGGGCAACAAGAGCAAAACTCTGTCTCAAAAAAAAAAAAAAAGGCAGATTCCATTTTATAGGCCCCTTCTGTCATTTAACCTTCCCTCATATCATTAATCCCGCAGTCTTGTATAAAATGGACTCTGATCTCAGATTATCAGAATGCCTCTGCTAAGGTTATTATAATACTATCAGCGAGACCTAGCCAATCAGAAGTAGACAATATTAGTTAGGCCCTCCTGACCACAATAGTCAGTTTATTCTCCAGAAACATGCCGTTCTGCTTTGCTGAGCTGTTTAACCCCACTCAAAAATCTGTCTACCTCAAAGGACACGAAACTGGCTTACTCCTATTGTCATATATAATATTTATACTTCCCAAACAGTCTAGCTCCTAATTAGGGTACTACACTTTATACGGATATTGGGCTTACAGTGGTCTGCTACATCCTAATTTATCTTATGTATTTAATATAATTGTGAGACACTTTCAGATCTTTAAAAGTATCATCCCCCTGGTGGATCATGTTTCCCTAGAAAAATTCTACTTGGAAACCTCCAAAATACAGAACACAAAAGCTTATTTACAATTAAACAAACTCCCAAAAGACATAACTGACTCCCTTTTCATGGATACTATGTAAGTTGAAATTCCCTCATTAAAGATAATAAGAGAGGAGACCACCCATCATATTGTCTTATGCCCAATTTCTGCCTCCAAAGAAAGAAGAAGTAAAAACTAAAAGGCAGAAATGAAATCCACAGGCAGACAGCCCGGCGCTGCACCCTGGGCCTGGTAGTTAAAGATGGACCCCTGACCTAATTGGTTCTGTTATCTATAGATTACAGACATTGTATAGAAATGCACTGTGAAAATCCCTATCTTGTTTTGTTCCTATCTAATTACCGGTGCATGCAGCCTCCAGTCACGTACCACCTGCTTGCTCAATCAGTTACGACCCTCTCACATGCACCCCCTTAGAGTTGTGAGCCCTTAAAAGGGACAGGAATTGCTCACTCGGGGAGCTCGGCTCTTGAGACTGAAGTCTTGCCGATGCCCCCAGCCGAATAAACCCCTTCCTTCTGTAACTCGGTGTCTGAGGAGTTTTGTCTGCCGCTCGTCCTGCTACAATAATACCACTGGTAAACATGGTCCAAAACTTGCCTCATACCCTAACAAAAGTCATAACAAACAAAACTTCACTCTGAAAGAGAAACTAGTTTAAACTCATTAGCCCAGATTGTAAAGGGAAATCACATAGTCGTTGATTACCTCCTAAGTAGCCATGGGGGAATTTATGCTATACTAAACACTCCAGGCTGCATCCATGCACTACAAAACAAATAGACTCATGAGTAAGCAAAAAGCAAAAATGCAGATTTAAGTCCATGCCTTCTCCATTGATAAGAGTCTCCAGTAATTTAGAGTCACCATTCTTATTCTGGTGCAGAGTGGGAGAAACCCTTACAAATGGAGATTTTTTTTTATATGCATGTAAATTTCTCCTACAAAAGGGTAACTTCTGTCTTCTAAGGTTTTGGGCTAAAAAAAGGTGTGTAGGGGGTAACTTCTACTCTTTCTGTCAGAGTTTCTCCTTTGTCTTTTGTTTCTCAAAATAATTATTATGCCCAACAGGCATAATATGGGGTGGCATAATCTGGTAGTCTACACTCATATTTTGGGGAGAGGTGTCATGTCTTGAACTCCATCAGTTTTTTTGTTTTATTTTGGTTTGACTTTTTTTGAGACGCTCTGTTGCCAGGCTGGACTGCAGCGGCCTGATCTCGGCTCACTGCAACTTCCATCTCTCAGGTTCAAGCGATTCTCATGCCTCAGCCTCCACAGTAGCTGGGATTACAGGCATGTGCCACCACACCCAACTAATTTTTGTATTTTTAGTAGAGACAGGGTTTCACCATGTTAACCAGACTGGTCTCGAACTCCTGACCTCAAGTGATCAACCTGCCTGGGCCTCCCAAAGTACTGGGATTACAGGTGTGAGTCACCGTGCCCGGCCCTATTTTTATTTTTGAGACTGGGTCTCACTCTGTTGCCCAAGCTAGAATACAATAGTGCGATCACAGCTCATTGCAGCCTCAGCCACCCAGGATCAAGTGATCCTTCCACCTCAGCTTCCTGAAAAGCTGGGACTACCAGTGCACACCACCATGCCTGGGTAATTTGTTTTTATTTTGTAGAGACAGCAGGGGTCTCATTGTGTTGCCCAGGGTGGTCTCAAACTCCTGTACTCAAGCAATCCTCCTGCCTTGGCCCCCCAAAGTGCTAGGACTACAGGCCTGAGCCATCACCCCTAATCCCCAGTCAGTTTTAAATTATATTCTGTGACCATTAATAAATCAGAGGATTCAACAATTTACCCTGCAACAAAAGGAGCAGGAGAAACTATCACTACTCCAAATTTAGATTACATTCTCTGCAAATAGTTTCTAAAGCAAAGTCTTGGCTATGGTGAAAATCTTGATATCAAGGATGAAGTTTCTGTAGGCTGACTGCATCTGCCCTTGGCCAAAATGAAAACAGAGCAAGGCATCAGCCTTAGTGTTGCTGTCCCTGCATTTACACCTGGGCCATGTTGATCTGCTGTTGAACATGAGATATCTCACAGAACAGCAACATCAGACAAGGCCACTCTGTGACAATGATCAATCAAGGCAAAAACAAGACCAAACTGTTATGTTTTAACAAAAATCAAACTAAACATGAACATTTTCTCAGCTGCAGAAATGACCAATATTCCCCTAGACTGGCTAATATGAGTGACTACTGCTTTTTTTTTTTTTTTTTTTTCAGAGACAATCTCACTCTGCTACCCAGGCTGGAGTACAATGGCATGATAATAGCTCACTGCAGTCTCAATTCTCAGTTTCCCAGGCTCATACAATCCTTCTGCCTCAGCCTCTGGAGTAGCTGGGACTAAAGGTGTGTACCAGCACACCTGACTATTTTGTTTTTATTTTTATTTATTTTTTTGAGATGGAGTCTTGCTCTGTTGCCCAGACTGGAGTGCAATGGTGCGATCTCAGCTCACCGCAACCTCCGCTTCCCAGGTCCAAGCGAGTCTCCCGCCTCAGCCTCCCGAGTAGCTGGGATTACAGGTGTGTGCCACCACGCTCAGCTAATTTTTGTATTTTTAATAGAGATGGAGTTTCACCATGTTGGCCAGGCTGGTGTCGAACTTCTGACCTCAGGTAATCCACCTGCCTTGGCCTCCCAAAGTGTTGGAATTACTGGCGTGAGCCACCACGCCCAGCTTTATTTTTAGTTTTTGTAGAGACAGGATCTTGCTATGTTGCTCAGGCTGGTCTCGAACTCCTGGCCTCAAGCAATCCTCCAGCCTTGGCCTCCCAAAGCCTGGGATTACAGGAGTGAGCCACCATGCCCAGCTGTTTTTGTTTTTTTAAACAAATTACAGCTTTAGCCTCACTCTGTATTCTTGCTTCATCCTAGATAAACTTATTAGGATTCCCAATAATAGAATTACCCTCACTCCCTCATAGCATCCAATTCAGAGCATAGCACTAATTCCTTATATCCTCTCTAAAACCACCTAATACAAACTCAAATCCTAACATAAATCCTTCTTACACCCTTTTCTGAAGGTGCTCCATGGTTCCTTCAGAGAACAACAAATCCCACTTGTTTCACTGCAGGAATGTTCCTGGTATTCTTTGACCCTGGAAACAACTGACTTCATCTCCAGATTGTTTGCGTGGAGAGCAATGAGAAAATACACTGGAATTTCACCCCAATTTACATGCCCAGAACTAGTCTCCTCCTCTCTACTTTGTCTCTTCTGACTTTGTCTTCTCAAAAGAGGAAAATGACTTTGCAGTATACCCACTTCACTACTGGAAGGAGTTCAAAGTACTTAGCATGAAATTAATTATTGTAAAGGTTTAACTGTGAGTAATTGCCCTAAATGAAGTTTGGATTACTTCTTCTGTTTGAAATGACCTGTGTTCAGGAAGCTTGTTGAGGATTCCTAGAGACTTCCTTTGAAAAACGATTTCCTGTAAAAGTGGAGTCTCTGTATTTGCCCTGTATTTCCATAAAAAGTCTCAGATTTCTTTCCTGATTAGAGTGGTTTTCCTTAGAAGAAAGAAGGTATAATAAGGACAGACATCGCTATGGAAACAAATCATACTTGTATTTGCTAACATCATTATCAAAATAAGGACAAATTTGAAAAGATTCATACATGAAGAAGATCTTTCACCAAACTTGGTAAAATCCTTTTGCTTTGTCTGGCTGGCTGTTGTTTTTGCTTTGGCTGGCTGGTGTTACTACTCCGGGGTTTTCTGAGTCAGCTTCATGTTATACTCATGGTGAAGAGGTCCTGCCATCTAGTGGCCAAATTGCATAGTGCTACTAGCTTATTTAAAATTGAACCCAGTGTTCAAGGAGCCCAGCAGGTACACCGCACTCCTTGGGCTTCCATGAAATACGAACAAAGCCTCAGCTATTTCAAGATGCAAGGAATGCTTTAAACTTTTGGGAAACAGTCTGTCTTTTGTGGGAAAACAAAGTCTTCATTTGGGAAGGACTGATTTGACCTTGAAGCTGAGGTCCCTTTGACCCTATCTGTATATATTTGTGAGTCTCTGTTCTGAAACCAGGAGGGGATATATTTAAGCAGCAGGATTCTAGGAGCACAACAGGTGAGAATGTGGATTTTAGGAACAGTCCTTGCCAGCCTGAGTTTCCACTACACCCTGCAAAGGTGCAACTGAATTTGAAGCGGTTAGGGTTTGCGTTCCAGAGGGCCAGAGATAATTGTGGAGTTCCAGGGGATGCAGGACCTAGAGAGGTGAGCTTGATGACTGAGCTTAGGGCTAGGAAGATCAAAATGTGTCAGCAGACCAGGAGCTGGGGCCATGAGGGAAACTAATCCTCAGGGCCCTGAACAGGAGCTAAATTGGAGAGAATAGGAGCAAATTCTAAACCAGGTCAGGATGGTCCTGGCCTCTAGCTGAGAAAAGAATTGGAGTATACTGAGCTTGCCTTTATTGACCTTGAAACTGGACAGGTGGCCGGGCATGGTGGCTTACACCTGTAATCCTAGCACTCTGGGAGGCTGAGGCGGTTGGATCACTTGAGGTCAGGAGTTCGAGACCAGCCTGGCCAACATGGTGA
>NW_012117888.1:56430-56976 GCF_000951035.1 Colobus angolensis palliatus | reverse complement strand
TGAGACAGAGTCTCGCTCTATCACCCAGGCTGAGTGCAGTGGCCTGATCTTGGCTCACTGCAACCTCCACCTCTTGGATTCAAATGACTTTCCTGCCTCAGCCTCCCTAGTAGCTGAGATTACGGGCATGCACCACCACGTCCAGCTAAGTTTTGTATTTTCAGTACAGATGGGTTTTTGCCATGTTGCCCAGGCTGGACTCAAACTCCTGGCCTTTAGTGATCCACCCGCCTTGGCCTCCCAAAGTGCTGGGATTACAGGTGTGAGCCACTGCACCTGGCCCATGTTGAAATTTAATTGCCATTGTGATGGTATTAATAGGTGAGACCTGCTGGGCATGGTGTCTCACGCCTGTAATCCCAGCACTTTGGGAGGCCAAGGCAGGTGGATCATTTGAGGTCAGGAGTTCAAGACCAGCCTGACCAACATGGTGAAACCCTGTCTCTACTACTTAAAAATACAAAAATTAGCCAGGTGTGGTGGTGTACGCCTCTAATCCCAGCTACTTGGGAGGCTGAGGCAGAAGAATCGCTTGAGCCCGGGAGG
>NW_012117888.1:49686-52265 GCF_000951035.1 Colobus angolensis palliatus | reverse complement strand
TGGTGGAGCACACCTGTAGTCCCAGCTACTCAGGAGGCTAAGGCAGGAGAATTGCTTTAATCCGGGACTGCACTCCAGCCTGGGTGACAGAGCGAGACTTTATCTTAAAAACAGGTGGGGGAGACAGGTGGGGGAAGCAGGATGGAGGGGAAAGGGGGAGGGTATGGTCACATTAGTGAATCCACATGTTGCAAGAGAAAAGGAGCTGGTAAAGGAATAGTCAATCACGTATTCATCTCAGCCTCAGTAAATCGGCACTTTACATAAGAAAAGGTGAACACTGATTACATAAGAAAAGGTGAACACTGAGCTACCTGTGGAGACATTTAACCTTTTATCTTTAGCTATCTGCTTAGAACCCAGGAGGGGGAGCTTGCAGTGAGCCGAGATTGCGCCATTGCACTCCAGCCTGGAAGACGGAGCGAGACTCCGTCTCAAAACAAACAAACAAACAAACAAAAAAACACAGCTGCTTGCAGCACTCAGATTTCAGCTTAATTTTTTCCTTTTAGCACAGTGAATTGGGGTTGCACATTTTTCTCTTTGTTTCAGAAGTTTCTATGGCATTTTCACGTAACACTCTCCCTCTTAACATCCTCCACCTGGTAGCCTTCATCTAGCCCAAAACTCAGGGCCTCAAACCCCTATATGGCTCGTGTTCCATGGGACAGGATGGCGGCTCAGATGTTCCTCATAGACAAGGAACGAATCTCCAGGTTGGTCACACCTGTTTTAGCAGGAGAAAATGGATTAAGACAACACCCTCAGGTGAAATTTAAAAATTCATTTATATAACATGGAGCGAGCAAAGGATTTGCAGCATGAGAGCCTCACTTGTGTGAAACTATCCTGCGCCACCCTGCTTGTTCCCCTTGGCAAAGCCATGTGGCCTGTATGGACTTTTGTTTCCTGGCACAAGTAGTTACTGAATCTGCCCACCCAGGAAATAGGACCAAAAAAAGGTGATGACTCGGTTCTTTACGTGGGGAAATGGCCATTCCTCCCTAAAGTGAAGGAGAAAGAACAAGGAGGAATCCAGACAGAGGTAGTTAAAATTCATAGCCCAGGTCTTTGTCATATGATCATGTTGTGCCAAGCCCCTGTACACTCCAATGGGGATGAATATCAGGTTCAAGAGGCTGAAGAAGAGACCCTGAGTCAGTGAATGAGACATGGGGTTTTACTGGGGGCTTACAGTTGGGGGACAGGGCCCAACGGCAGTGGGCTGGACAAGAGAACCACAACCTCTTGCAAAATAAAGTCATGCAATTTATAGAGGGTTTTTTGTTTGTTTGTTTGTTTGTTTGTGAGACAGAGTCTCAATCTGTCATCAGGCTGGAGTGCAGTGGCGCCGTCTCAGCTCACTGCAACCTCCACCTCCTGAGTTCAAGCAATTCTTCTGCCTCAGCCTCCAGCTGGGACTACAGGCGTGTGCTACCATGCCCAGCTAACTTTTTTGTATTTTTAGTAGAGATGGGGTTTCACCATGTTGGCCAGGATGGTCTCCATCTCTTGACCCCATGATCTGCCCGCCTCGGCCTCCCAAAGTGCTGGGATTACAGGTGTGAGCCACCGCGCCCAGCAGCTCTCACCTGTTAATACCAATATACTAATTATATAGTATTTTCACTTCACACCCTCCCCCTAACAACCTCTACCTGGCAGCCTTCATTTAACCCAAAACACAGGACCTTGAACCCCTGTATAGCCCACATTCCATGGGACAGGACGGCTGGGGGTTCACAGGTTCTTCATAAATAAGAAATTAATCTCTGTGTTGGCCACCCCCAGATTTCTTAGCTCAGAACTTCAAACACACATTCAGGATTCAGGTGTGTCTGCCATACAGGATCATTCTCAGGCCATGCTTAAGTTATTACTATCAGGTGAATTTACCATACAGCTCCCATTACAAAGTGAGAAAGTTGTGGCAGGGCATTAACCCATCCTGCCAATCCACACCCCACCAATTGAAAGCAGCTGGGAATTGGGAACTATCCTGTGGAGACCTGTGATGCAGGAGGACAGCTGCCTAGCCAGGACAAAGAACTTAAGGGGCCTCATTGTCCTCTTCCTGCTTCCCTGGTAATACCTACCTATCTCTGCCCAAACACCTAGGGGCTCTGTTAGAATAAAGGGCTATGAGTCAGGGCCTGAGCTTAAGGTTGGAAGTAGCTTTTCAGCAGGTGGTCTTGGGGCGCCTGAGCATGGGAGAAAGTCAGCTGTGGGAGAGTGAAATGGAGACAGGACATTCTGAGGAGTTGGGGGTGATCAAAGACCAGCTGTGTGCCCTGAGGTTAACGCAGAGATTTCTTCTAAACATGTTCTTAATAAATATATGAATGATTTTATAAACAGAAAAATTAGTACACAAATACACAGCGATCTTTAAGGGTGGTTACACTGGGCAGTGGATGTGGGCAGGAGTGACTTCAACATTTCCTTAAAACATTTTTAGCCGGGCGCGGTGGCTCAAGCCTGTAATCCCAGCACTTTGGGAGGCTGAGATGGGCGGATCACGAGGTCAGGAGATCGAGACCATCCTGGCTAACACGGTGAAACCCCGTCTCTACTAAAAA
>NW_012117888.1:46325-48175 GCF_000951035.1 Colobus angolensis palliatus | reverse complement strand
GTGAGCCACTGTGCCCAGCCTGTTATTAGTCTCAATCATCCTTTGTGCACTTGCCAGCAGTTAGGTCACTTAAAGAGACAAATAGGTTCTCCCTGGGCAAGTGGCAAAGGATGAGAAGCTTCTTCTCTAGCTTTCTGAAGCCCATGCCTCCTCCCTGCCTCTTCAGGCAACAGAGATAGCCCATCAGGGACACGACACATACAATAGATTGTCATCCCAAAACCCTACTACAAATACTTTTGGGCTTACTCCTAGCCTGGAGGCCAGGAGAAAGAGAAGAGGGAGCATGAGAGGTGGTGGCAGCCCAGAATAATGGGACACTATCAACAAACCTCCTAGTCCTGTGGCAGAATGGGCAAACCATGAAGAGTAGGGGTTACTATAGCCTTCCAGTGTCCTTTTCTAATACTAGAACAGGATGTCATTTTGTGAAAAGTGGCTCTCTGTCCCTAGTCAAGAATAGTGGCACAGGGGATTTTACAGGGGGAAGATTGGCTGTGATTTCTAAGAGTTCTGCTGTTTGGCCTGAAGGGACTAACTTTATTTGTTTATTTATTTATTTAGAGACAGGGTCTCCCTCTGTCATCCAGGCTGGAGTGCAGTGGCATGATCACGGCTCACAGCCTACTGCTCAAGCCATCTTCCTGCTTTAGTCCCCGAAGTGCTAGGGTTACAGGCATGAGCCGCCACAACTAACTTTATTTAGAATAGAGAATGGTGAAATCTGTGACCAGTGGAGGCCTTGGAGAATACTTAGAGAAAACCAAGGAAACAGACAGCCAAAAAGAGCCCTCTGGATCACAGTCCAGAGGTTTGGGGAACTCTTTGTGCAATAGGGATGGCTGTAGCCAATCAAGAGTGAACCTTAGCTGGGAGCAGTGGCTCACACCTGTAATCCCAGCACTTTGGGAGGCTGAGGCAGGCAGATCACGAGGTCAGGAGTTGGAGACCAGCCTGGCCAACATGGTGAAACCCTGTCTCTACTAAAAATATAAAAATTAGCTGGGCATGGTGGCATGTGCCTGTAATCCCACCTACTTAGGAGGCTGAGGCAGGAGAACTGCTTGAACCGGGACCCAGAAGACAGAGGTTGCGGTGAGCCAAGATCACGCCATTGCACTCCAGCCTGGGCAACAAGAGTGAAACTCTGTCTCAAGGAAAAAAGAAAAAAAGAGTGAACCTTAGAGCAAGACATAGGCGAGACATAAATGCATTTTCCAAGCCACACACAGACTCATCAACACAGAACAGAAGCTTCATTGGCATGAGGGGTTTAAACACAAAACTCTGACCAAACACTGAACAATAAGCTGCTCTGACTAGGGGTGACTCCTATGAAATCAAACGTAAAAACAATATCACAAATACCAAAAGCCCAATCAATACAAGATAAAATATATATACTGAATAACATCAAAATTTAAAACTCCTATGCTTCAAAGGACACTATCAAGAAAGTGAAAAACAAAATTCACACAATGGGAGGACATTTTTGTAAATCCTGTATCTAATAAGAGACTTGTACTGAGAACATACGATGAACAATTGCAACTCAATAAACAAATAGCTAGATTTAAAAATGGGTAAGACCTTTGAATGGACATTCTCCAAAGAAGATATACAAATGGCCAATAAGCACTTGAAAATTTACTCACCATTATTAGCCATCAGGGAAATGTAAATCAAAATCACAAAGAGATACCACTTCAAATCCACTGGGATGATTATAATTAAAATCAGGCTGGGAGCACTGGCTCATGCCTGTAATCCTAGCATTTTGGGAGGCTGAGGCAGGTGGATCACTTGAGGTCAGGAGTTCAAGACCAGCCTGGCCAACATGGTGAAACCCC
>NW_012117888.1:42447-45585 GCF_000951035.1 Colobus angolensis palliatus | reverse complement strand
GCCCCAGCGGTGGTGGAGGTTGCAGTGAGTTGAGATGATGTCACTGCACTCCAGCCTGGGTGACAGTGTGAGACCCTGTCTGCAAAAAAAAAAAATCCTGGCTGGGTGTGATGGCTTATGCCCGTAATCCCAGCACTTTGGGAGGCCAAGGTGGGCGGATCACTTTGAGCCCTGGAGTTTGAGACCAGACTGGGCAACATGGTAAAACCTCGTCTCTACTAAAAATGCAAAAATTAGCCAGACATGGTGGCCAGCTACATGGGAGGCTGAGGCTGGAGAATCCCTTGAACCCAGCAGGCAGAGCTTGCAGTGAGCTGAGATCGTGCAATGGCACTCCAGCTTGGGTGACAGAGCAAGACTCCCTCTCAAAAAAAAAAAAAAAAAATCCAGAATAGGCAAATCTGTAGAGACATAAGGAAATTAATGGTTGTCTAGGGCTGTTGAGGGTGGCAGTAGGGGGCAATAGCAAAAGGGTATTATATTGTGAAATATAAATATACAGTCTTCGCCAGGCATTGTGGCTCATGCCTGTAATCCCAGCACTTTGGGAGGCCGAGGTGGGCAGATCATGAAGTCAGGAGATCAAGACCATCCTGGCTAACACGGTGAAACCCCGTCTCTGCTAAAAATATGCAAAATTAGCTGGGCATAGTGGCGGGCACCTGTAGTCTCAGCTACTCAGGAGGCCGAGCCAGGAGAATCACTTGAACCCGGGAGGCAGAGGTTGCAGTGAGCTGAGATCATGCCGCTGCACTCCAGCCTGGGCAACAGAGCAAGAATCCATCTCAAAATAAATAAATAATAAAAAAATTTAGTCTTCAAGTCCTGGTTTCCTAAAAGGCACCTAAAACTCTTCAAATATCCAGAGTCATAAGAATGTCTTTTGTATGCTAATGAGATGACTGGTGGCAGCCTGTAGGTAGCTGCAGAATGGGAGCTGGTCACTGGAAAGACCAAGCATGATCTTTCAGCCCCACTTCCCAAACTCCAGGGAGGTAACAGCGGTTAAAGGTTGACTTAATAACCAATGGCCGGTGATTTCGTCAATCATGCCTATGAAATGAAGCTTCTATAAAAGCCTAAAAGGACAAAGTTTGGGAGCATTTCCAGATAGCCTAACACATCTAGGTTCCTGGAGGGTGCCAGGATAAGGCATGGAAGCTCCACACCCCTTTTCACATACCTCGCCCTGTGCATCTTTTCCATCTGGCTGTTCATCAGTATCCTTTGTAAAATGCTTTCTAATAAATGAGTAAATGTAAGTACAGTGTTTTCCTGAGTTTTGTGAGCTATTCTATCAGGCCAGTATAACCCTCTTATCAAAACCAGATAAAACATCACAAATAAGGGAACTACAGGTCTAACATGGTGACTCACACCTGTAATTCCAGCACTTTGGAAGGCTGAGGTGGGCAGATTGCTTGAGCTCAGGAGTTCAAGACCAGCCTGGGCAACATGGTGAAACCCCGTCTCTACTAAAAATACAAAAAAAGCTGGGTGTTGTGGTGCACACCTGTAATCCCAGGTACTCGGGAGGCTGAGACAGGAGAATTGCTTGAACCTGAAAGGCAGAGGTTACAGTGAGCCGAGATCACACCACTGCCCTCCAGCTTGGATGAGAGAGTGAGACTCTATCTTAAAAAACAAACAAACAAAAAAGCCTTTCTTTGTGGAATCACCATGGCGGCTGGGACCCTGTGCACATATCCTGAAAACTGAAGGACCTTCAAGGCCCTCATCGCTGCTCAGTATAGCGGGGCTCAGGTCCATGTGCTCTCCACACCACACCATTTCCACTTTCGCCAAACCAACCTCACCTCTGAATTTCTCCGCAAATTTCCTGCTGGCAAGATTCCAGCATTTGAGGGTGACGATAAATTCTGTGTGTTTGAGAGCGATACCATTGCCTACTATGTGAGCAATGAGGAGCAGCAGGGAAGTACTCCAGAGGCAGCAGCCCAGGTGGCGCAGTGAGTGAGCTTTGCTGATAGCAATATATAGTGTCCCCAACCAGTACCTAGGTGTTCCCCACCTTGAGCATCATGCAGCACAACAAATAGGCCACTGAGAATGCAAAGGAGGAAGTGAGGCGAATTCTGGGGCTGTTGGATGCTCACTTGAAGACAAGGACTTTTCTGGAGGACAAACGAGTGACACTGGCTGACATCACAGTTGTCTGCACCCTGTTGTGGCTCTATAAGCATATCCTAGAACCTTCTTTCTGCCAGGCCTTTTCCAATACCAACTGCTGGTTCCTCACCTGCATTAACCAGCCTCAGCTCTGCACTGTCTTGGGGAAAGTGAAACTATGTGAGAAGATGGTCCAGTTTGATGCTAAGAAGTTTGTAGAGAGCCAGCCTAAAAAGGACACACCACGGAAAGAGAAGGGGTAACAGGAAGAGAAGCAGAAGCTCCAGGCTGAGCGGGAGGAGAAAAAGGTGGCTGCCCCCACTCCTGAGGAGGAGATGGATGAATGTGAGCAGGTGCTGGCCGCTGAGCCCAAGGCCAAGGACCTCTTTGCTCACCTGCCCAAGAGTACCTTTGTGTTGGATGAATTGAAGCTCAAGTACTCCAACGAGGACACATTCTCTGTGGCACTGTCATATTTCTGGGAGCACTTTGATAAGGACGGCTGGTCCCTGTGGTACTCAGAGTATCACTTCCCTGAAGAACTCACTCAGACCTTCATGAGCTGCAATCTCATCACTGGAATGTTCCAGTGACTGGACAAGCTGAGTAAGAATACCATTGCCAGTGTCATCCTCTTTGGAACCAACAATAAGCAGCTCCACTTCTGGAATCTAGGTCTTCCAAGGCCAGGAGCTTGCCTTTCCACTGAGTCCAGATTGGCAGGTGGACTACGAGTCATACACATGGCAGAAACTGGATCCTGGCAGTGAGGAGACCCTGACACTGGTTCGAGAGTACTTTTCCTGGGAGACAGCCTTCCAGCATGTGTGCAAAACCTTCAATCAGGGCAAGATCTTCAAGTGAACATCTCTTGCCATCACCTAGCTGCCTGAACCTGCCCTTCAGGGAGCTGGAGGTCATTAAAGAAAACTGAACATTGAAAAAAAAAAAAAACTTTTTTGGGGTTGTTATTGTTTTTATTTATTTATTTATTTTTATTTTTATTTT
>NW_012117888.1:40517-40844 GCF_000951035.1 Colobus angolensis palliatus | reverse complement strand
AAAAAGAAAAAAAAAGGAAAAGAAAAAATAAAAAGAAAACTACAAACCAATATTTCCTATTAATGTGGATGCACAAACTATCAACAAAACACTAGAAAGTTGACTACTTAGCATGTAAAATAGCATGTAAAAATAATTATACAATATAACCAAGTGTAATCTATCCCAGGAATACAATGTTCTTTTAACATCCAAAAATGAAATTATATAATACACTATATCAAGAAAAACCACAAAAATCACATGATTGGCCGGGCGCGGTGGCTCAAGCCTGTAATCCCAGCACTTTGGGAGGCCGAGACGGGCGGATCACGAGGTCAGGAGATC
>NW_012117888.1:37080-39717 GCF_000951035.1 Colobus angolensis palliatus | reverse complement strand
AAAATTAGTCGGGCATGGTGGAGGGTGCCTGTAGTTCCAGCTACTCAGGAGGCTGAGACAGGAGAATCACTTGAATGCAAGAGGCAGAGGTTGCAGTGAGTTGAGATCATACCACTGCACTCCAGCCTGGACAACACAGTGAGACTCCATCTCAAAAAAAAAGTAGACCAGGTGCAGTGGCTCACGCCTGTAATCCCAGCACTTTGGGAGGCCAAGGCAGATGGATCATGAGGTCAGGAGATCGAGACCAACCTGACCAACATGGAGAAACTCCATCTCTCCTAAAAATACAAAATTAGCCAGGTGTGGTGGCGCATGCCTGTAATCCGAGCTACTTGGGAGGCTGAGGCAGGAGAATCGCTTGAACCCAGGAGGCGGAGGTTGCCATGAGCTGAGCTCATGCCATTGCACTCCAGCCTGAGCAACAAGAGCAAAACTCCATCTCAAAAGAAGAAAGTTATGAGTACATAACTTTTATATACATTGTAGGTGTATACATTTATGGGTTACATGAGATGATTTGATATAGGAATGCAATGTGAAATAAGCACATCATGGATAACAGGGTATCCATTCCTTCAGGAATTTATCCTTTGAGTTATATACAATCCAATTATACTCTATACGTTATTTAAAAGTTGACAATTAAGTTATTTTTACTTATTTATTTTTTTTGAGATGGAGTCTCACTCTGTCTCCAAAGCTGGAGTGCAGTGGCATGATCTTGGTTCACTGCGACATCCACCTCCCAGTTTCAAGTGATATTCCTGCCTCAGCCTCCCAAGTAGCTTGGATTACAGGCGCATACCACCACACCCGGCTAATTTTTGTAATTTTAGTAGAGACGGGGTTTCACCATGTTGGCCAGGCTGGTCTCAAACTCTGGACCTCAGGTGATCTGCCTGCCTTGGCCTCCCAAAGTGCTGGGATTACAGGCGTGAGCCACTGTGCCTGGCTACAATTAAGTTATTATTGGCAATAGTCACTCTATTGTGCTATCAAATAGTAGGTCTTATTCATTCTTTCTATTTTTTTTTTGTATCCATTAACCATCCTCATCTCTGCCACAAACCCCCTACTATCCTTCCCAGCCTCTGATAATCATCCTTCTACTCTCCATGTCCATTAATTCAATTGATTTTATTTTTAGATCCCCAAATAAGTAAGAACATGTGATGTTAGTCTTTCAGGGCCTCAATTATTTCACTTAACATGATCTCTGGTTCTATCCATGTTGTTGCAAATGAGTGGATCTCATTTTTTTTTTAATGGCTGCATAGTACTCTGTTGTGTGTATGTACCACATTTTCTTTATCCCTTCATCTGCTGATGAATGCTTAGCTTCCCTCCAAATCTTAGCTATTGTGAACAGTGCTGCAGCAAATATAAGAGTACAGATATCTACTGATTTTCCTCCTTTTGGTTATTTACCCAGCAGTGGGGTTGCTGGATCTTATGGTAGCTCAATTTTTATATTTTGAGGAACCTCCAAGCTGTTCTCCATAGTGGTTGTACTAATTTATAGTCCCACGAAGAGTGTACTAATTTACATTCCCACCTTTTCTCCATATCTGCACCAGCATTCATTATTGTCTGTCTTTGGGATAGAAGCCATTTTAACTGGATGGGATGATATCTCATTGTAGTTTTAATTTGCATTTCTCTGATGATCAGTGATGTTGAGCATCTTTTAAAATGCTGTTGTCATTTGTATGTCTTCTTTTGAGAAATGTCTATTCGAATATTTTGCCCATTTCTTGATCATATTATATTTTTTCCTATAGAGTTGTCTGAGCTCCTTACATATTCTGGTGATTAATTGCTTGTCAGAGGGGTAGTTTGCAAATATTTCTCTCATCCTATTGCAAATATTTCTCTCATCCTATGGATTGTCTCTTCACTTTGATTGTATCCTTTGCTGTGCAGAAGCATTTTAACTTGATGTGATTCCATTTGTCCATGTTTGCTTCGATTGACTGTGCTTGTGGGGTATTGCTCAAGAAATCTCTGCCCAGACCAATGTCCTGGAGAGTTTTCCATATGTTTTCTTGAAGTCTTTAATTCATTTTGATTTGATTTTTGTATATGGTGAGACATAGGGGTCTAATTTCATTCTTCTGCATATGGACATCCAGTTTTCTCAGCACCATTTATTGAAGAGACTGTCTTTTCCCCAGCGTATGTTCTTGGCACCTTGTCAAAAATGAGTTCACTATAGGTGTGTGAATTTGTTTCTGGGTTCTCTATTCTGTTCCACTGGTCTATGTGTCTGTTTTTGTGCTGGTACTATGCTGTTTTGATTATTGTAGCTCTGTAGTATAATTTGAAGTGAGCTAATGTGATTCCTCCAACTTTGTTCTTCTTGCTTAGGATAACTTTGGTTATTCTGGGTCTTCTGTAGTTCCACATAAATTTTATAATTGTTTTTTCTATTTCTGTGATGAATGTCATTAGTATTTTAATAGGGATTGCATCTAATCTGTAGATTGCTTTGGGTAGTATGAAAATTTTAACAATATTGATTCTTCCAAACCATGAACATGAAAAATATAGAACGCCGGCCGGGCGCCGTGGCTCAAGCCTGTAATCCCAGCACTTTGGGAGGCCGAGACGGGTGGATCACGAGGTCAGGAGATC
>NW_012117888.1:35646-36787 GCF_000951035.1 Colobus angolensis palliatus | reverse complement strand
ATAGAACGCTTCACAAATTTGCATGTTATCCATGTATCTTCTCTGTATCTTTCCAATTTTAGTATATGTGCTGCTGAAGCGAGCACAAGAAGCATGTTTGAGTGCTTAATTTGTGAATCAGATTTGCTAGTTCTGACCTCTCCTCTGTGACTTAAGTGTTATGCCCATTTTACAAAGGAAACAACCTATGCATGGAATGAGTAAGAAGCCGGCCTAAAATCGTGCCCAAATCAAGAGGTGGAACTGGGTTCCTCCTTGGGTCTGTTCAATTCTAAGTTTGTATTTGTAACATCTGTGTCAACTGGCTATTTTTCACTCAATAGCTGTCATGATGATGCCAAGGACAAGAGTGAACCACTATTACTTCTGGCCTGTCAAACTGGCCAAGTGTTTTACTCAGTTCTAGCCAGGAAGCAGCAAAGTACTTAGTCTCATCCACAGCAAGTGAATCCCTTGGTACAAGTTTTTTTGAAGGCAGTTGGCTTATTTGATAATCCTGCCTCACCAGGTAATTCCATACATGACACTTCATCTATGTGAAATGTTCAGACATGTACACATTGTTTAATTATCTATGGAGATATTCTTTAAATGCCTGTACATCCACTGATTAACAAATAACCATAGTAGGATTGTATGGACAGAAAGCTCAGACAGACACCATCTAAGTAAATCAACTAAGGTTTACTTCTGCAAACGACATAGAAGAAAGGCATTGTAGTCAGGATACACAACTCAAAGATAAGCTGTGCTCTTGAGTGCAGAGATATAAGCATCTGAACTTCTGATCCTCATCAGGCAGCAAGGGTAGTGATGGTGGAATGATGGAAGGTGGAGACACAATTTTGCAGATGTAATACTTTAGTGAGTGAGAGCCATACCAGACCTTCTGGAAGCTAATGAGTCACATTATAAACAGAATAGGATAGGCTGGATATGTACCAGCAACCTCTGCATCAAAGTGGAGTGCCTCTCCTCAATCATAGGGTTTCACTCTATGTGTGTACTGTATGCATTATGACTACAAACTGCAGTGTAGCAACATTATACTCAGGTTGAACAAAATCTTCATTTGTCACTTCCAGCCTTCCCTAGGCCAACTCAGCCTGGTCCAAGTAAGTTTCTTTTTTTTTTTTTTTTT
>NW_012117888.1:20915-27476 GCF_000951035.1 Colobus angolensis palliatus | reverse complement strand
AAACCCCATCTCTACTAAAAATACAAAATTAGCCGGGCATGGTGGTGCATGCCTGTAATCCCAGCTATTCGGGAGGCTGAGGCAGGAGAATTGCTTGAACCTGGGAGGTGGAGGTTGCAATGAGCCGAGATCGTGCCATTGCACTCCAGCCTGGGCAACAAGAGTGAAACTCCGTCTCAAAAACTAAAAAAAATAAAATAAAATAAAATAAAATTCTCACAATAAAATATAAGAAATTATTTTCTAAACCTGTTAGAAAACCCATATTTATATAATAAAAGTTTGGCAGAGCTGATTAAATGGAAAAAAAGAAAACAAACTCTCTGTGATGAAAGACACCATAAACGAAATACTAAACTCTGAAAAACATTTGCATTATAAAACCAGACAAAGTCTGGATTTACATAATATAACAGTGGCTCCTAAAAAATAAAATATTTAAAGACAAACCACCATTGATGGTCGGTTTGTCAATAGGCCATTGATCCAAATGGGTCATTGATATGATCAGGAAACACACAGAAAATAAAACAAGCTATAAATATTTGAACAGATACTTTATCTGGCTAATGCTTATGGATATGCCTTTTTTTTCTTTCTTTTTATTTTTTAATTTTATTTTTATTTTTATTTTTTAAGACAGGGTCTCACCCTGTTGTCCAGACTGGAGTACAATGGCGTGATCTTGGCTCCAAGTAGTTGGGACTGCAGGTGTGCGCCACCATTCCAGGCTAATTTTTTTATTTCTAGTAGAGATGGGGTTTTGCCATGTTGGCCAGGTTGCTCTCCAGTTCCTTGCTTCAAGTGATCCACCCACCTTGGCCTCTCAAAGTGCTGGGATTACAGGTGTGAGCCAATGTGCCCAGCCAGGGGGCTATGTCTTTTAAAAATACTACTGAAATATGGTTGTTCATGTTCCACATTGGCAAAGGTTAAAAATAGATTTATAAGGCTGGGCATGGTGGCTCACACCTGTAATTCCAGCATTTGGGAGGCTGAGGTGGGTGGGTCACCTTAGTTGAGGAGTTCGAGACCAGCCTGGCTAGGATGGTCAACACGGTGAATCCCGTCTCTACTAAAAACACAAAAAATTAGCTGGGTGCCTGTAATCCCAGCTGCTCCGGAGGCTGAGGCAGGAGAATCGCTTGAACCCGGGAGGCAGAGGTTGCAGTGAGCCAAGATCATGCCACTGCACTCCAACCTGGGCAACAAGAGCAAAATTCTCTCTCCAAAGAAACAAACAAACAAAAACAAAAACAAAAAAACTGATTTATAATTCTTATTATTTTGAGGTTGTATAGAAAGGGTGACTTTCATATGGTTTTGGGGAGAATGCATATTGCTACTGAATATTTGTACTACTTTTTGGCAATTCTCTATGACATTTATGATTGGTTGAAAGACTAGTTATAGGTCCCAGTGGATGACGATGATCATAATCATAATCATAAACAAACACTTATCTAGTGTCTCCTGTGTACAAGCTAATATCCTTGGCACTTTATATATATATATATATTAATTTAGTTACCACAATAACTCTATGAAGTATGACAAGGTACATAAACTGTCATCCTTATTTCACAAATAAGGAAATTTAGGTATAGGGAGTTTAGTGATTTCCTGACATTTCCACAGGTAGTTAAGTGGCAGAGCTGGACTTTGACTCCCAAAGTATGAACTCCTATCCATTCTTTGCAGTGCCTCTTAATCTCTGTATTTCTGAGCACCCCTGTGATATTTTATTAGGTTGTTATTGTGGCCTAGAGAAAATCATTAAATCTCAGTGGTATGTGACAGTAAACATCTTTTTTGCTCACACATCTGCAGATTGCCTGGTAGTTGGTTGGCTGATTTGAGCCAGGTTCAGCTAGATGGCTGCAAGGCTGGGTGTGGGTGTGCTCTACATATCTCTCATCTTTTTAGAATCAGTAGGCTAGCCAAGGGATGGTGATGACAGAGGGAAAAAGAGAGCAAGTAGAAAAACTACAATGCCTCCTGTGTCCTAAGTTCAGAATTGACATGCTGTCATTTTTGCTTATATCCCTTTGGCCAGTGACAATCATATGTCTGAGCCTAATATGAAAGAGACAGGACCAAGTGGAGTGGCTCACATCTCTAATGCCATTACTTTGGGAGACTGAGGTGGGAGGATCACTTAAGCCTAGAAGATCGAGGCTGCAGTGAGCTGTGATTGCACCACTGCCCTCCAGCCTGAGTGACAGAGACCTTGTGTCAAAAACAAATAAATAGTTAGGGAAATACACTCCAGTTCTACTGAGAGACATGCAAAGATACATGACAAAAGGTGTGGATACAATGAGGCAGTGAAGAAGTGGGACGAATGATTCCATCTACCAAAGACACCATCGTGATAGTTTTCATTTCTGACTTAACCGAGCCTACCTCTCTATAGCCATGACATCATATTAGATGTTGTGCTCACCTGTAATTTATTTGCCCTATACTTCCTTTCCTTTCCCTGTTCATGTGTTCCACCGCTGCCTGTTTTATCCAGAAGTTTGTTCATATGCAGCTGTATGGTAGATACACCTGTGTATGGTAAACATGCCTGACAGCAATAACTTAAGCATACTGTGAGAATGACCCTGTACGGCAGATGCACCTGAATGCATGTTTAGAGTTCTGAGCTTATAAATCTGGTAGGGGCCAACACGGAGATTCATTACTTATCTATAAGGAACATCTGAGCCTCCCACTACCCTCTCCTGTGGAATGCAGGCTGTATGGGGCTTTTGTTTTGGAGGTTCGTAGGGGGACGATACTAGGTGAAAATGCTATATGAACTACATGCTGTTTGCAGCCTTTGTGGTTCTCCTGCCCAATCCACCACCACTGGGCTGTGTGGTTCTCCTGTCTAGCCTGCTGCCGCTGGATCATCCCTGTGTGTAACACTACTTAAAGATGGTGAAATAATCAAAATTACTTTCGAGAATGTATTTCCTATGTTATTGTAGTGGAATGGATGGTGGTCCCCAACAGGAAATGCCCATGTCCTAATTCCTAGAACCTGTGAGTATTACTTTATATGGCAAAATATATGATTATGTTAAGGATATTAAGAGAAGTAGCAGGCCGGGCGCGGTGGCTCAAGCCTGTAATCCTAGCACTTTGGGAGGCCGAGATGGGCGGATCACGAGGTCAGGAGATCGAGACCATCCGGCTAACACGGTGAAACCCTGTCTCTACTAAAAACTACAAAAAACTAGCCGGGCGACGTGGGGGCGCCTGTAGTCCCAGCTACTCGGGAGGCTGAGGCAGGAGAATGACGTAAGCCCGGGAGGCGGAGCTTGCAGTGAGCTGAGATCCGGCCACTGCACTCCAGCCTGGGCGACAAAGCCAGACTCTGTCTCAAAAATAAATAAATAAATAAATAAAAGAAGGAGCTTACCCTGGATTATTTGAGTGGACCCTAAATGCATTCAAATGTGAACCCTGAAAGAGCCAGTCCTCTAAGATGGACGCTGAGTGGCTAACTGGGCCTAAATTAAAAACAGAGCCAACAGGCCATTTGCTTACTAGAAGTCACACACATAATTTGCAGTCCTGGAAAACTCCATGCTCGCGTAACTTTGGGACTTTCATAACTGTCTGTTCCTGTTTATGTTGCCAGAATCAGCCAATAGACTGTGACCTGTGTGGCCCAATCAGAACTGAGCAAGTCAAGGAATTAGAACTGAGCAAGTTCGCTTTCTTTATTTACATAAGTGGACCAGAATGGGAAACTTGGGTGGAACTTTGTCTATAAAGGATAACCACTCTTCCACTCAGGGCACTCTCAGTTAAAGGAAGGCAAAAAAAAAAAAAAAAAATAACCCTCCCTTCTCTCTGAATGCATCTTTGTTTTATACAGAAGACTGTGTCTCCCTGGTTTGCAAACTGTTTACTGGAATAAAGTCTCTTTTGGTTTTCTTAAAAGAAAATCTTTTTCAGTAGACTTGTTGACACTTATGAGAGGTAGGAGGAATTTACAGACATACAGTGGGGAAGGCTATGAGAACACGGAGTAGAGAGAGAGGTGACCACAAACCAATTAATGCCAACAACTACCCAGAAGCTGGAAGAGACAAGGAACTGTTACTCTGCTAGAACGTCCAAAGAAAGTGTCGCCCTGCCAACACTTTGACTTTGAACTTCTGGACTCCAAAACTGTGAGAGAGAAATTTTTGTTGCTTGGAGCCACCTAGTTTATAGGAATTTTGTATGAAAGCCCTGAAAAACTAATACAATTATCATTACACCATGTTAATGATTTATCCTTGCCTTCTACATGAATTTAATATTCTCTATAGACTTTCCATTTATTGAGATATTGTATTGATAACATGGTGAGCTCACAAAGGAAATAAAAAATGAGCAGTCATATTCTCTAACATTATACAATACTCATACATGGCTAATCAGCTTTCTTTTATGCTTTTTTTTTTTTTTTTTTTTCTGAGATAGAATCTTGCTCTGTTGCCCAGACTGGAGTGCAGTGGCATGATCTTGGCTCACTGCAACCTCCACCTCCTGGGTTCAAGTGATTCTCCTGCCTCAGTCTCCCGAGTAGCTGGGATTACAGGCACCTTCCACCATGCCTGGCTAATTTGTGTATTTTTTAGCAGAGATGGTGTTTTACCATGTTGCCCAGGCTGGTCTCAAAATCTTGGCCTCAAGTGATCCACCCACTGTGGACTCCCAAAGTGCTGAGATTATAGGTGTGAGCCACCATGCCCAGCCAGCTAATCACTTTTCACTCATTAATGATCACCAGTGGACCAAAGTCATCAACAACTATTTAAAGTTTTGCCTTGGCCGGGCGCGGTGGCTCAAGCCTGTAATCCCAGCACTTTGGGAGGCCGAGACAGGCGGATCACGAGGTCAGGAGATCAGACCATCCTGGCTAACACGGTGAAACCCTGTCTCTACTAAAAACTACAAAAAACTAGCCGGGCGACGTGGGGGCGCCTGTAGTCCCAGCTACTCGGGAGGCTGAGGCAGGAGAATGGCGTGAACCCGGGAGGCGGAGCTTGCAGTGAGCTGAGATCCGGCCACAGCACTCCAGCCTGGGTGACAGAGCGAGACTCCGTCTCAAAAAAAAAAAAAAAGTTTTGCCTTGATGAGTTGATTCTCTTCAAAGAGAATTCTCATTTGTTCAAGAATCAACACATGGAATTGAGTCTTACACATTTATTTCTGTTTCACTCCATAAGACAGAGCAGGTGGGAATCCTGGCAAGTAGGTCTCTCAACAAAGGTGGTGGTAGAGGAGGTCTCCAAAGGTGATGGTGATGATGATGGTTTACCACTTAGCTCAGGTAAATGAGTTGGAGGAAGAGTAAAAACTCCTCTGGGAAGAGACGGTGGTGGTAGACACGTTGGTGGGGATGACCCTCTATCTGCCTGTGGAAGTCGTGGAAAAGATCCTGAAATCTATGAACAACCTGAGGGTCCATGCTCCTGTAATACAAATAGCCAAATGTTTAAATGCTTGCAATACAATATGCAGGCCAGAATATATAACAGTAGATGTTTGTGGGCTTTTAAAGAGATTATACAGTAAACTTTAACTTATTAACTTTCAATGACCTAACAGTATCAGTATATGGAAAAGACTTGTGTAGACATATAATAAGCATTTTAAACTCAACATAATGACTATTCCTGCTAATACTCGAATGCTAGGAAAGTTGGTATCCTCATCAAAGGCCCTGTGAAATATTGCTACAAAATAATGACAAGTTAGATTTTATGATAAACATATGCAAAAAAATATTCTATATGGCTTGGACCTGTTAGAATAGTTGGTTCAAATATGGATAATTAATACAAGGTCATTAGTCTGATATCCTTGGGAGCCAAATAAGTTTATACAAAGATTCTGTCTCATAGTGTCAGTGACCTAGCTGTCTAATAATAGTAACAATGAATAGAAAGTAACATCCATTCGCATGGTAATATATACTTGTCAGAGTTTTTAGATCTATCATCTGTTTTGATCCTCATTATAACCCTGTAATGCAGGTTGGGCAAATAATTTCGTTTCACTGCTTGTAGATGAGGAAACGAACTCCAAAAGTTTGAGTAAATGGACAAAGGTCACACAGTGTGAAACATGATTAAGATTTTAATGCAATTCCTCACACATCTAATTCAGTTCCCTTTCTACTATAAAAGACTACCTCCTCATAAATGCATGTAATTTGTCATGAGCTGAGGGCAGAACCTTCAGGAATGCCCTATTGAGGGGTAAAATGAGGGAGAGTAACTGAATTCTCAGAAATAAAAAAGGGGCCAGGTGCCGTGGCTCACGTCTGTAATCCCAGCACTTTGGGAGGTTGAGGTGGGCAGATCGCCTGAGGTCAGGAGTTCGAGACCAGCCTGACTAATATGGTGAAATCCCATTTCTACTAAAAATACAAAAATTAGCCGGGCATGGTGGGGGGCACCTGTAATCCCAGTTAAGGCATAAGAATCATGCCGGGCGCGGTGGCTCAAGCCTGTAATCCCAGCACTTTGGGAGGCCGAGACGGGCGGATCACGAGGTCAGGAGATCGAG
>NW_012117888.1:19578-20210 GCF_000951035.1 Colobus angolensis palliatus | reverse complement strand
AAAAAAAAAGGAAAAAAGGAAGTTGGAGGATAGGAAAAAAACTTCATTGAAAAGAAATGATCAGATACTATGAAGTGAACTAGAGTGAGGCTAGGAAAAGGCCACTGGATTGTGTCATTTGGAGTTCACTGCTGATTTTTGCTTAACTTACTTTTCAATAAAATGGTAGAAACAAACTAATTCAATCAACAAACACCTAATGAGCATCCACTATATTAAAATGCAATATTCACTTTCTGCATATTCCCTGCAAAGGAGAGTGTCTTGAGGAGAATGTTTAAGCATCTCTAAAAGTGAAGACTACCTAGTGAAGATTTTTAGCATGCATGGTACCTTTCCTCAAAGAGAAAGTAGCTGGATGTATAAAGTTTAAAGGTTTTTAAAATATAAAATATAGTATTTGAGATTTACACAGGTATACAGAGGGCTTTGGGATTATTAAAATGTAAGGATTTTCTTTTCTTTTTGAGATGAGGTCTTGCATATGGCCCAATTTTCTTTCCTTCCTTCCTTCCTTCCTTCCTCCCTCTTCTTCTTCTTTTCTTTCTTTCCTTCCTTCCTTCCTTTCTTCCCTCCTTCCCTCCCTCCTTCCCTCCCTCCTTCCTTCCCTCCTTCCTTCCTTCCTTCCTTCC
>NW_012117888.1:18286-19392 GCF_000951035.1 Colobus angolensis palliatus | reverse complement strand
GGGTCACTGCAACCTCCGTCTCCTGGGTTCAAGCAATTCTCCTGCCTCAGTCTCCCGAGTAGCTGGGATTACAGGCATGTGCCACCACGCCTGGCTAATTTTTTTGTATTTTTAGTAGAGACGGGGTTTCTCCATGTCAGTCAGGCTGGTCTCAAACTCCCGACCTCAGGTGATCCTCCCGCCTCTACCTCCCAAAGTGCTAGGATGACAGGCGTGAGCCACCGTGCCCAGCCAATTTTCTTTCTGAAAGGAAATATTGTGGACCCAATTATTCACATCATCATAACAATTTTTTCTCTAAACAAGTTTTGTGGCTAGGTGTGATGGCTCATGCCTATAATCCCAGCAGTTTGGGAGGCTGAGGCAGGAGGATCACTTAAGGCCAGGAGTTTGAGACCAGTCTGGGCAACATAGTGAGACCCTGTCTCTACAAAATATTTTCAAATTAGCCAGGTGTGGGGTTCTATGTTCTCGCAGAACATACTGGAGGCTGAGGAGGGAGAATCACTTGAGCCTAGGAGGTTGAGGCTGCAGTGAGCCTTGATCACGCCACTGCCCTCTAGCCTGGGCAACAGAGTGAAGCTCTGTCTAAAAACAAACAAACAAACAAACAAACAAACAATTTTGATTGCTTAATATGTTGTCAGAAAACATTCAGGACAGCTTAGTAATGCCTGGGTCTTTTCCACACATGAAAATGGTTGATTGTCTTAAAAAATAAAATCCATAGAGTTGTTTTTTTTCCTATAGAGTTATTTAAAAGAAAATGAGAATTTGCCAAAAAGTCTGCTACTAGTCATATTTTACTTCCATCTAACAAGATAATTTCCTACCATAGATCTCAATGTGACATGACACAATATATATCTAGTTTCGTTACCTTGGTTCAATGTTGCTGGGGTTCTGTTCTGAGCTTCTTGATTTTCTCTTCCTTTTTTTACCTCTTGGGTTGAGGTTAGGGTTGGGCTCGGAATTCTTCATTTGTCTGCAATGATCACCACCATAAACATACACTTAAAAATGTATTTTCAGGAAATCTCTAAGCAATATTACATATGAAATACATAGAGCAATTTTTGCTCCTTGAATTTTTTTTTTTTTTTTTT
>NW_012117888.1:16004-17601 GCF_000951035.1 Colobus angolensis palliatus | reverse complement strand
TTTTTAGTAGAGACGGGGTTTCACCATGTTGGCCAGGCTGGTCTTGAACTCCTCAGCTCAGGTGATCTGCCTGCCTCAGCCTCCCAAAGTGCTGGATTACAGGCGTGAGCCACCTTGCCCAGCGGCTCCTTGAATTTTCACACCCTCACTTATTGACTATTTTCATGACAATTAAGTACTGATGTGGGGGTGGGGCTAGTGCTGGTGGTAGAAGTGGCAGTAATGAGGAAACAGATTCCCAACTAAAGGCAAACCATCATATTTTCATTCCTAGAAAAAAAAAAAAATTCAGCCTTGGTAACGTGGTGAAAACCTGTCTCTACGAATGAAAAAAAGAAGAAGAGAAAAAAACGAAAAATAAATTAGCCAGGTGGGGTGGTGTGCACCTGTCGTCCCAGCTATTCAGGAGGCTAAGGTAGGAGGATCCATTGAGCCTGGGTGGGGGTTCAGGCTGCAGTGAGTCAAGATCATGCCACTGCACTCCAGCCTGGAAGAGAGAATGAGACCCTGTCACTCACACACACACACACACACACACACACTCACACACACCAAAAAAAAAAAAAAAGGAAAAAGAAAAGTATGGGTGGACCAAACATTTTTCTGCAGTTATCATGGACATTTTAACTGTTTTGTGTTGAAACTCAGATCTTAGAAATAAACATGGTTTTTACATGTTTTATGCCGTACATACACAAAGTCCTGGAAACAACGGAAATGTCCAGGAACTGATGAATGAATTAGCAAACTGTCACATATCCATACAATATAATACTCATCAACAACAAAAATGAACCACTGATACATACAATAACATGGATGAGTCTCAGAAGCATGGTGCTGAGTGAAAGAAATCAGAAACAATTGGATCATTATTCGACGATCCGAAGTATATGATACTATAAAAAACCAACACTATATGCATAGAAATTAGATCAGTGGTTGCCAGCGGCTGGAAGTAGGTTGAAGGCATTGAAATACAAAGAAACCCAGGGGAATTTTCTGGGCGTCATAGAAAGATTCCATATCTTGATTGTAATGGTAGATAAATGACTACATGTATTTGTCAAAATTCATACAACTCTGCACACCTTGAAAGTGAATTTGACAATAGGTGAATTATACCTCAACAGGAATAAAAGCATATGTTCACACAACATGTGTTCCCACACACAAAGGTACCTAACAGCTTTATTTGTAATGATCAAAAACTGGAAATATCTCAAATGTCCATCGACAGGAAAACAGACAAACTGTGGGGTATCTATATAATGGAACACCACTCAGCAACGAAATAAACGAATCATTGATGCACTCATGGATGAATAACAGAATAACCATTCCAAGAGAAATAGGCCAGACAAAGAAAAGAACACACTCTGTAACATTCTGTTTATTTGAAACTCCAAAAACCTATTAAATATTTTTATAGTGATATACAACAGATCAACGATTGCCAGGGGAAGGCAGGGCAGGGAATGGTATGAGGGGAGGATTGCAAAGGGGAAAGAGTAGTTTCTGAGGTGTTGGATATTTTTAGTATCTTGACATGGTGATAGTATGTTAAGGAGTATGTTTTTTTTTTGTTTTTTTTTTT
>NW_012117888.1:14077-15015 GCF_000951035.1 Colobus angolensis palliatus | reverse complement strand
TTTTGAGACGGAGTTTTGCTTGTTTCCTAGGCCTGAGTGCAATGGCACAGTCTTGGATCACCACAACCTCTGCCTCCCAGGTTCAAGCAATCCTCCTGTCTCAGCCTCCTGAGTAACTGCGATTACAGGTGTACACCACCACACCTGGCTAATTTCGTATTTTTAGTCGAGATGGGATTTCTCCATGTTGGTCAGGCTGGTCTTGAACTCCTGACCTCAGGTGATCCAACCACCTCGGCCTCCTAAAGTGCTGGGATTACAGGCGTGAGCCATGCGCCCTGCCAAAAGCTCCATTTCTGTTAGAAGTCATTCCCCCTTCCCCAGCCCCTGGCATCTACTAATCCACTTTGTGTCTGTTTAGATTTGCCTATTCTGGCCATTTCATATAAACGAGATCATGCAATCTGCATTCTTTTGTTTCTGGTTCTTTAATGTGTTATATTTTTTATGGTTAAATTCACATTGTATTATGTATCTGTGCTTCATTCCATGTTATGTCTAAAATAATCCATGGTATGGATATAGCACATTTGTTTAAACCTTCACCAGTTCATGGACATTTGGGTTGTTTCTCCTTTTGGGTTTTATGAATAATGCTGCCACAAACATTCATGCCTAACTTTTGTTTGAATATCTGTTTTTAGCTCTCTTGGGTATATACTTGGAGTGGAATTGCTGGATCACATGGTAATCCTATGTTTAACTTTTTTATTATTTCAATAGGTTTTGGGGAAATAGGTGGTGTTTGATTACATGGATAAGTTCTTTAGTGGCGATTTTTTGAGATTTTGGTGCACCCATTACCCGAGCAGTGTACACTGCACCCAATGTGTAGTCTTTTATCCTTTGCCTCCTTCCCACCCTCCCCCCACCCACATCCCCAAAGGCCATTGTATATATATATATATATATATATTTAGACAGAGTCTCGCTCTGTC
>NW_012117888.1:7569-13095 GCF_000951035.1 Colobus angolensis palliatus | reverse complement strand
GGCCATTGTATCATTCTTATGTCTTTGTGTCCTCACAGCTTAGCTCCCACTTATTAGTGAGAACAAAGGATGTTTGGTTTTCCATTCCTGAGTTACTTCACTTAGAATAATAATCTCCAATTCCACCCCGGTTGCTGTGAATGCCATTATTTAATTCCTTTTATGACTAAGTAGTAGTCCATGGTGTGTGCGCGTGTGTGTGTGTATATATACACACACACATATATATGTGTATATATATGCGTGTGTGTATGTATATAATATAAATTCACATATATTCTTTATTCACTCATTGATGGGCATTTGGGCTGGTTCCATATTTTTGCATTTGCGAATGGTGCTGCTACAAACATGCGTGTGCAAGTGTCTTTTTTGTATAATGACTTATTTTCCTCTGGATAGATACCCAGGAGTGGGATTGCTGGATCAAATGGCACTATGGTTAACTTTCTGTGGAAGTGCCAAGTTGCTTTCGATAATATTAAATATTTATCTACATCATTTTACTTTCCCACCAGCAGTGTATGACAGTTTCAATTTCTCTACATCTTCACACACTTGCTTTGTTTTTTTTTGAGACCTAGTCTTGCTCTGACGCCCAGGCTTGAGTGCAGTGGCACTATCTCGGCTGACTGCAAGCTCCGCCTCCCAGGTTCAAGCCATTCTCCCGCCTCAGCCTCCCAAGTAGGGAGTAGCTGGGACTACAGGCGCCCGCCACCACGCCCGGCTAATTTTTTGTATTTTTAGTAGAGACGGGGTTTCACCGTATTAGCTAGGATGGTCTCGATCTCCTGAAGTCGTGATCTGCGCGTCTCGGCCTCCCAAAGTGCTGGGATTACAGGCGTGAGTCACTGCGCCCGGCCTCACACACTTGTTATTTTCAATTTTGTTTTTATTCTAGCCATCCTAATAAGTGTGAAGTGTATCTCCTTGTGAGTTTCCTTTGTATTTGCCTATTTGCCTAAATGAATGATATTGAGCAGCAGTTTTTTTTTTTTTTTTTTTTGAGATGGAGTTTCGCTCTTGTTGTCCAGGCAAGCATCCTGTGCTGAGCTGCTTGGTGGTCTGCATGGAGAAAGCAAAGGATTTGCAGCATGAGAGCCTGGCATGTTTGTATCCATCCTGCCACCTTAATTTACCTTGGCAAAGTCATTTAACCTCTATAGACTTTGGTTTCCAGGCACGATGAGTGCTTATTGAATGTGTGTCCGTTCAGGGAATGTAGACAGAAAAAAGTGTATGACTTGGTTCACTGTGTCAGGCGATGGACATTCCTCCCTTAACGGAGGAGAAAGACAGGGAAGTATCCAGAGAGGGGCAGCTGAGATTCATAGCTCAGTTACTTTTTGAGTAATTCCACCTGGGGTGAGGGGACGCTCTTCAGTTTCCGTTTTCTACAACGTGGAGTTGTGGCAGAGCCTTAACCCCTCCCCCAGCTCTCCCCTCAGCAGGTGAAGGCAGCTGCATGACAAGAAGGAAACATCACCTGTGCCCATTTATTCTCTTCCTCCCCCCACCTCCTGGTGATTCCTACCCACCTCTGCCCAAACCGCAAGGGAATAAGTAAGAGAAAAGGTCTGGGAGTATCTGGCAGCAGGTGGTCTTAGGGTGGGGGTGGCGGACTGAGAGTGTGAACATCAGTTGGTGAGGAGTGAAATGGAGCCAGGAAATTGAGAAGTTGGAGCCGGTCAAAGGCCAGTTGTAGTGCCCTCAGAGGCCTTGGATTTCTTTTTGAAGTGTCTCTTTTAAGATGACTTCACTGGAGAATGTATCTGGGCAGAAATGACTTTGGTTTCCACTGAGAATACGTTTGTATTAGTGAAAAAAAAAATTATCCCCAAAACCAATCAAGGACTACATTGTGAATAGGAAAAAACAACAACAACAAAAAAGCATCCACATCTTCAAGGTCAAGTTTTTAAGCAAACCGAATAGCTTGCATGATTCCCATGGGCCTTGGGAACTCACCAGGCTATTATTTTTAAAGGACCTTTATTTGCATCTCCCCTCCCCTTAGGGAACAAGGTGGGAACCAGGTGCTGGGAGAATGCACGCCCCAAGTTAACACTCCTCAGAGTACTGTCATCAACAGATTAGCTTCATTTTCCTTAATACACTACAGGTGTCTCCATTCTGCAAGAGAAGCAAGTCCTTTCTTTTTCTTTTTTCTCTTTCTCTTTTATTTTTTTGAGACGGAGTCTCGCTCTGTCACCCGGGCTGGAGTGCAGTGGCCAGATCTCAGCTCACTGCAAGCTCTGCCTCCCGGGTTTAGGCCATTCTCCTGCCTCAGCCTCCCGAGTAGCTGGGACTACAGGCGCCGCCACCTCGCCCGGCTAGTTTTTTGTATTTTTTAGTAGAGACGGGGTTTCACCGTGTTAGCCAGGATGGTCTTGATCTCCTGACCTCGTGATCCACCCGTCTCGGCCTCCCAAAGTGCTGGGATTACAGGCTTGAGCCACCGCGCCCGGCTCTTTTTTTTTTTTTTTTTTTTTTTGAGACGGAGTTTTGCTCTTGTTGCCCAAGCTGGAGTGCAATGGCGCGATCTCGACTCACCGCAACCTCCACCTCCCGGGTTCAAGCGATTATCCTGCCTCAGCCTCCTGACTAGCTGAGATTACAGGTATTCGCCACCAATCCCGGCTAATTTTGTATTTTCATTTCAATAGAGACAGGGGTTCTCCATGTTGGTCAGGCTGGTCTCGAACTCCCGACCTCAGGTGATCGGGCCTCCCAAAGTGCTGGGATTACAGGCGTGAACCACTGCGCCCGGCCGTTTAAATCCTTTTTTTTCAAAAGAAAATATCAATCGGAGTACAGGTCAGGCAGGGGAAACCTGCAAGTCGCTGTCACTCCTTCGGCCTCAGCACATCCCCACCCACCTAGGCGGCATACGCGCCACCAGCAGCATCCCCTGGGAGGCTGCAGAAGCAGCGCTGGGCCCCTAGCAGTTTCAGAAAAAAAGTGGGAGGTGAGACGGCACTGGCAGTGTCTGGTCTTGGGAACACGCCTCTCACCTGGGGAGGGAGCAATTGAAGCTTTCAATAACGTCAGGCATACAGATGATATAAACTTATAACATCGCTTGAAAGTGTACTCGCTTAAGCTTCTTTTTCATCTAAACAGTTTTGTGAATGTTAAAAGGCAAACTTTGCGTTTTCTCGATACATCAGTCTCCTTTGCCCTCTTGCCAGCGAGGACCTTACTCAAAGGAAACAAATGGGACAAATAGGTACTCCTTAGCAATTAGCTAAGACGAGAGGTTTCCCACCCAACTTTCCCAAGGCTGCCTCTCTCCGCCCCTTCTTGCACCTGGGGCAGCCTGAGGACCACCCCTCCCCCCACGCCCCCCAACTCCTATCCTGGGCGGAGCCGACTCCAGGAAGACCGGATTCCTCTCCTTTCCCCTCCCAGGATTCTTTCAGCCCTCACCTCCCAGGAATGGGGAGGGGGCATCCTACACCGTATCTGAGTTGCGACTGTGGGAAGTAGAGCGGACTGGGCCTTTCCCGCTGGCGCGTGACCTCAATCAGGTAGATCTCCTTGGCCTTCTCTTTCTTTTCTTTGCCTTCCCTTTCCCTGACACAGGACACGGGATCAGTGTTTGTGCCGTGGGCAGCCTTTCTGGTACATAGGACCATCCCTGCCCTCCCGCTTCTGGGCAGCCAGTGCCGGGCGCGCGACCTTGCGCAATGGCGGCTGCAGCCGGGCTGGCTCCAGCGTCCTGAGGGCATCGGAGGGCTTTAGGGAGCGTTTTGGACGCCGAGTTCTTGCCGCTGCCTCAGTTTTAGTTCTGGCAAGTGTAGGGAGGTCCTCCTAGTAGAGCCTTTCTGGCCCTCCCCGTCGGGAGCCTGGAAGCTTCTCCTGTGGCAGGGCGGACAGAGGGAGAAGGGTGCGACCTCAGATTCCTTGGTCCCACTCGTGTTCCCACCTACATGGCTGAGGAGGTGTGCGCTCTCGTTCGATTTAGATTGAGTGGTTGTTAAACTTCATGGCCGCCCTGCCCACAGGGGCTGGGCTCCCCACAATGTAAAACTGAAGAAGAAACATTTCCTCTAACGAATATTTGACCAAAAAGAAATACAGCTTCAGGCCGGGCGCAGTGGCTCACGCCTGTAATCCCAGCACCTTGGAAGGCTGAGGTGGGAAAATCACTTGAGGCCAGGAGTTCGAGACCAACCTGGCCAACCTGGCTTAACCCCGTCTCTGCAGAAAAATTAGCCAGGCATGATGGCGTGGGCCTGTAGTTCCAGCTACTCGGGAGGCTGAGGCGGGAGGATTGCTTGTGCCCAGGACATTGCAGCTGCAGTGAGCTGGGATTGCTCCACTGCACTCCATCCTGGGCATCAGAGCGAGAGCCTTTCTTTTAAAAAAAGAAAGACAGAAAAAAGGCAATATAGTACGTTTCCATGTATGCACTTAACAACATGGAAGGACAAGCCTTCAAAATTTTCCTGGACTTGCCCAGGTGAGGTGGCTCATGCCTGTAATCCCTAAATTTTGGGAAGCCAAGGCGGGTGAATCATGGGGCCAGGAGTTCGAGACCAGCCTGGCCAACATAGTGAAACCCCGTCTCTACTAAAAATACAAAAAATTAGCTGGGTTTAGTGGTGGGTGCCTGTAATCCCAGCTACTCGGGAGACTGAGGCAGGAAAATCACTTGAACCCGGGAGGGGGAGGTTGCAGTGAGCTGATACCTTGCCACTGCACTCCAGCCCTAGGGACAGTGTGAGATTCCGTCTGAAACAACAACAATAAGAAAATTTCCGGGCATTTGCATTTTCATCTTTCTACAGTTCTGTAAAATAGGATTTGAAATGGCCATGATTATGAATGAAATAAAAAGAAGATTATAAAGAAATAATTTAAGGTATCAAAGATGATAGAAGATAGTGGTAATAATACAAAATATCGATACAAGTTGGACAAATTATGTGGATAAAAAGTCAAAAGGGAAAAAAACACAATTACATTGGTTATTTCTAGACGACAGTGCTCAGTGTGTGTGTATCGGTCCTATGTGTGCACATGTTTCTTGTTACTGATACTGAGGCAAAAGTTTGGCTTTCTTGTCTCTTTCCTTCTCTGATTCTTTCTTCCTTTCTTGAGACGGAGTCTTCCTCTGTTGCCCAGGCTGGAATACTGTGGCACCTTCAAGACTCAGCCCAGCCTCAAGTTTCTGGCCTCCAGCAAACCCCCAACCATATCCTCCCAAGTAGCTGTGATAACAAGGGGGTACTACCACACCGGGCTAGTTTTGGTTATTGTTTGGATGGTTTTTTTTTTTTTGAGAGGAAGTCTCGCTCTGTCCCCCAGGCTGGAGGGCAGTGGCTTGATCTCAGCTCACTGCAAGCTCCGCCTCCTGGGTTCACGCCATTCTCCTGCCTCAGCCTCCCAAGTACCTGGGACTACAGGCGCCCGCCACCACGCCTGGCTTATTTTAAAAATATTTTTAGGCCGAGCGCGGTGGCTCAAACCTGTAATCCCAGCACTTTGGGAGGCCGAGACGGGTGGATCACGAGGTCAGGA
>NW_012117888.1:5901-7134 GCF_000951035.1 Colobus angolensis palliatus | reverse complement strand
TGCTGGGATTACAGGCATGAGACACTGCGCCCAGCCTTGGAAGGGTTTTTTTTTTTTTTTAATTATTATTATTTTTTTACAGAGATGGGGTTCCGCCATATTGCTCATGCTGGACTAGAACTGCTAAGCTCAAACAATCCACCCACCTTGACTTCCCAAAGTTCAGAAACTGTAGTGCCTGGCTGGACCCAGCCTTATTAAAAAAATATAATAACTCACATAAGTTCTGCGGTGACATGTAAAAACACAATTCCCGTTAGAGCTTTTCCAACTTTGATTTTTTTTTTTTTTTTTTGCTGTGATGAATATTATGAATTCTTATATATCCATGTTCCCTTTAAAGGCACACGTGGGCAAGAAGTTCAAGACACTCCAAGAAACCCAATCATGTAGAGACATGGAGAGCAGAAAAGGAAGCAGGCCCAGAAGTGGGTGAGAGGGCGTTGAGCCGGAATGTGGCAGAAGAGAGACAGAGAGATAGATGGAGACAGACAGAGAGAGAGAACAATGTTGTACAAAAACCCAAAGGAAAGTCCGTGTGGAACAAGAATACTGGAACAGGCCAGGGAGGTAGGAGCTTGGTTAGTGTTTTGCTACTGTTAACTGTATTCAGAAGAGCATTCAATGTCACTGTGTTCCTGCAGCAGACATCAGGCCTCTGCCCACGAATTCACTGCCCAAAGAGGTCAACAAAGGGTTTCTCTCAGAGAATATGTTTGGGGAGGAAGATCGGCAGACTTGGGGCTGGGACAATCGACCCACTTCGCCATCAGACACACAACTCCTCAACAACATGCATGCCTCTCTAGGTTATCTAGGACAAGTATTATGGGCAGAGCTGTGGAGAGTAGGAAATAGGCGAGATGTGAGGATGACAGCTGGGTTTGGGGTGGCAAGCTACCCTCCTGTGTGACCCAGGGTGGTGAGGGATCTTTACACAGTGCATGGCAGCTAAATACACTGGAGAAGCGCCTGGGACATGTCCCAATTTACCGGAATTACAGGTTCACCTCAAGTATGAGGCCACAACGCCGGGGGTCAGTGGGACACCGGTCGCCTTTGACCTCTTGGTCAAGCTGGCCTTGCAGTGACCCATGAGTACGCCCAAGTGCAAATGTGTCCAGGAGGGCAGAGCTGGGGCTGGCATCCTACTATGTGCCCAGTCTCCTCCTCTTCCCTGCGGGTTCCACCATCCTCCATACCCTAAAGGCATGTTTAGGGATGCGGTTAGTT
>NW_012117888.1:369-634 GCF_000951035.1 Colobus angolensis palliatus | reverse complement strand
GGAATTGTAGGTTCACCTCAAGTCTGAGGCCAAACCCCGGGGGTCAGTAGGACGCCGGTCGCCTTTGAGCTCTTGGTCAAGCTGGCCTTGCGGTGACCCGTGAGTACGCCCAAGTGCAAATGTGTAAAGGAGGGCAGAGCTGGGGCTGGCATCCTACTATGTGCCCAGTGTCCTCCTCTTCCCTGCGGGTTCCACCATCCTCCATACCCTAAAGGCATGTTTAGGGATGCGGTTAGTTTGGCTCCATCCCCAGGGCGGCCCAAGG
>NW_012117888.1:0-319 GCF_000951035.1 Colobus angolensis palliatus | reverse complement strand
GTGGATCCGTGTGCCCCTCCTCGGCCTTGTGCAGAGACACTGTCATGCAAAGAGATAGCCGCCATCCACTTCAACGCACGTTTGAGGCTGAGCGTGGTCCAGCGTTCCCAAGAGGAACGGGACGACATTCAACTGGAACTCGCCTCACCTTGGCTTGGGGGACCGCAAAAGCAGGCCCCTGGGTTGGTGTTGCTGGTGGTCCTAGAAGCGGAGGGCGTGGCCGATCTCTTGAGTTCTGGTGCATTTCTCTCGGCGCCTCTCAGCCTATCTGCACCATGTCTCACACGTTCAGTTGCATCTCTTAGCGTTTTAAAGGCAC
>NW_012117887.1:6773-8539 GCF_000951035.1 Colobus angolensis palliatus | reverse complement strand
GAAATTAGAGATTTGTTTCTATAGCGCTAGTGCTCAAACTTGGTTGCACATTGGAATCACCTGGGGAGTTTTTGAAAATACTGATGCCTGGATCTCACCCCTGGAGAGTCTAATTTAGTTGGTACTGGGTTCAGTCTGAGACTGAGGTTTAAAAAATTTCGCTGGTGGTTCTTACATGAAGTTTCAAAACTTCTGTTCTACAGTTCCCAACCTTTAGAAACCCCACTGATTTCTTCCTTTGGATTATCTGTATAATTTCTACCAAAATGGGAGCTCAAAGTGTCCCACTACTGCTTGTATTGTCTGACAATTCAAGCTTGGGATGCAATTATCCCCGCAATTGCTAACAAGCAAGGAGCAGGTGGTACAGTCAGTTATTGGCTGGATTTCATACACTAGGAACATCTGGATTTACTGCTACAGTTGCCACATCAGGGGGCATTCCGATGGTGGTAAATAGGGCACTCTTAGGGAGTTGAGATTATATACGTTATCAAATAAATAGGAAACCTATCTAGAGGAAAAATTACATCCTTATATTTTTCTAAAATGAATTGTCAGTATCTCTTTTGCATAGAGAACCAGATGATACTTCAGATATAAAGGTTCACATGCAGGAAAAAGAGCAGAGGTTAGAGGATATCTAAGTCACTCCAAATGTCAAATGTCAAATTGGTATTTGTGTTTGCACCTGTACTGGAACCTGAAACACACTTAGATGGCTACTACAGGGTTACTTAACCTCTGAGCCTCATCTTCTCTTCTGTAAGATGAGCTTAATCAAACCTACCAAACTAAATTATTTTGATGATTAAAATAAATTATAAATGTAAAGTTTATTGCATATGTTAGGCAAGTCTCAGTCCTAGAATCCTACAACTCTGCCAGGAAATATAAAGAAAACCTCAATTTAAAAATTAGTAGAATCATGAATGGGCAATTCGTTGAAGAAAAACATATGTAGCCAGTGAAACAAAAAGAAACATAGCATCACTAGTAATCGAGACATTTCAATGAAGATGAGAATACTATTCTTTTATCTTAAATTGCCTATGACTTATGTTGTGGTGAGATAGATTCTCTCATAACCTGCTAATAAGGGTATTAATTGATTCAGTTTTTCTAGAAAGCAATTTGGCAATATCAAAAACCTTCAAAAATGATTTTTTTCAAATAGATAATTCTATTTCTCTAATCTATCTTTGGGAACCATATAAAATTGTTTATAGTTGTTGACGTCAATGTTATAATAGTGAAAAATGGAAATAATCGAATTACTCAAAATATGTGAAAAGTTAAGTAAATTATGATACACTTTCAAAATATTTTTATGTGCCTATAAAATTAAATGTATAAAATTATCTACTGACACATAGGAAGATGTTCTTGGTAAGGGAAAAGGTGTGATAACAAGCTTTATTTTTTTATATTGTAGCTTTATTTTAAAATTATATTTTATGTATTGATGTGTTTTATTTTGCTAGTAACAGATCCTGATTCAAACTGACTTAAATAATACAGAAGATTTATTAGCTCATATAGTAGAAAATATCACCAAACATATCAGACTCTAAAATTGGTTGATTTACTGGTCAGCATTTTCATCAAGAATCCAGGCTTCTTCTCAATCTCCCTGCCATCCCCAAGGTTGTCTTCATCTTTAGGCTGGAGGTGTCATATCCAGATCCAGTGGTGTCTAGAGAAATGAGACTACTCCGCCTCTTTGCTCATTCATGTGCTCTTTTTATGCTCCCCCTGCCCGTGTT
>NW_012117887.1:0-383 GCF_000951035.1 Colobus angolensis palliatus | reverse complement strand
AGATATGACTTTTCTATTATTCATTTATTTTCTAGAAAATATTTACTGGATAGCTACTAGATATAAGCATGCAGAAATGAATTAGAAAAATTCCTTGCCCTGTAAGTAAAATAAATTAAAATATATTTTATAAGAGAATCCCCATCAATCTACTTAATCATTTGATGAATCGGATGTCTTTTCTATGCTAGAAATTGTGGGCCTTCAAATGAATGATAGATTGATGCAATGATATATTGCATATCCCCATCTCACTAAAGAAAATAGGCAGAGAGGCAGTGAGATGCTCAAAGTCACACAGCCAGTACTTAGCAGAGTCAAGACTGCATGGCTGCAAGTCTAGCACCCTTTCCCCCTAACCACAAAGCTGGATGGGATGAATG
>NW_012117886.1:5438-6569 GCF_000951035.1 Colobus angolensis palliatus | reverse complement strand
TAGGCATGCGCCACCACGCCCGGCTAATTTTTGTATTTTTAGTAGAGATGGGGTTTCACTATGTTGGCCAGGGTGGTCTCGATCTCCTGACCTCGTGATCCGACCGCCTCGGACTCCCAAAGTGCTGGGATTACAGGCGTGAGCCACCATGCCCGGTCAGATTGCCTGTTTTAAAATCCTAGGATATTTGCCTCTGGGCCATTACTGAGTTAGGAACAAAAGCAGTCTGGAAGAAAAATGTCTTCCTGATTTGAGAAGCTACCAAGAGCCAAGTTGAAGGTAATTTTTAACAAACAGGCATAGTTCATTTCATAGACACAGCATTCCTAAAAAGGTGTGTACAATATGGCATTTTCCTAAATAGAATTCCATTTTCAGCAACCTGGGGGAGTTCGTTCTTTTAAGAAACTCTGCAAGGAAATCCTTTTAAATGTTGCATCTCGGATGTTGGGCCACGTGCAATTTCCCATGTGGGACTGGAAACCGTCCTATAAAGTACAGCTCCTCTGCTCACACACATCCATGTGTTTAGACTCATACTTGTGCAGTTTGCACTCACAGACACTCACAGGCACCTGGAAATGGTTCCTCTCCTGCTCACAGTGCCCTCACACTCTTGTCAATGTGAGTGCATGGACACTCAGATGTGCACACGCGTGCACCAACATGCACACACATGTACACGTGCTTGTTGGCAGCCTTGTGTACTTCCAAAGGAGCTGCACACTCAGAGCAGAGCGCCAGGATCTGTTTCTCCAGGGAACAGCTGTCGCTTATCCATTAGAACATAAAATCCAAGGCCAGAGGCCCCTGGGGCCTCTGCTCACTTAGCCTGCAGAGAAAGCCCTGTATCCAGTGTCTTTATTTGAAAATGTTCCCTCCAATCACTAGTGGAATAATGGATTCTGCCATAGAAAACTTCTCCAAAAGCAAAGCCTGGTGGAAGGGTAGATTTCCATTCTTCCTATCACAGGGTGTTTTTGAGTGCCTAGGGCAATGTCCTAGGCAGTATCTAGGCAGGTAGGTACAGAGGGTACAATATTAAACAAGTCGATGTCCCTTCTGCTCCCACAGAACTCTTAGCTCATTGAGGATTGTTGGTCTTCTTTTCTTTTGTTTTTTTTTTTTTTT
>NW_012117886.1:0-1085 GCF_000951035.1 Colobus angolensis palliatus | reverse complement strand
CGGTGAAACCCCGTCTCTACTAAAAATACAAAAAATTAGCCGGGCGTGGTGGCAGGCGCCTGTTATCCTAGCTACTTGGGAGGCTGAGGCAGGAGAATGGTGTAAACCCAGGAGATGGAACTTGCAGTGAGCTGTGATTGCGCCACTGCACTCCAGCCTGGGCGACAGAGCGAGACTCCATCTCAAAATAAATAAATAAATAAATGAAAATAAAAATTAAAAAATACCTAGGTATGATGATGGTGTCTGCAGTCTCAGCTACTTGGGAGGCTGAGGTAGGACGATCACTTGAGGAGTTGGAGGCTGTAGTGAGAGGTATGATGGTGCCACTGCATTCCAGCCTGGGAGACAGAGTAAGAATCTATCTCTAAAAATAAATAAATAGGGCGGGGCACAGTGGCTTATGCCTGTAATCCAGCACTGTGAGAGGCCCAAGAGGTGGATCTCTTGAGGCTAGGAGTTCAAGACCAGCTTGGCCAACATGGTGAAACCACGTTTCTACTAAAAATACAAAAATTAAGGCCAGGAGTGGTGGCTCACACCTATAATCCCAGCACTTTGGGAGACTAAGGAGGGCAGATCACCTGAGGTCGGGAGTTCAAGACCAGCCTGACCAACGTGGAGAAACCTTGTCTCTACTAAAATTACAAAATTAGCTGGGTGTGGTGGCTCATGCCTGTAATCCCAGCTACTCAGGAGACTGAAGCAGGAGAATTGCTTGAACCTGGGAGGTGGAGGTTGTAGTGAGCCAAGATCATGCCATTGCACTCCAACCTGGGCAACAAGAGTGAAACTCCATCTCAAAAAAAAAAAAAGTAGCCAGGTGTGGTCGTACACACCTGTAATCCCACCTACTCAGGAGGCTGAGGCAGGAGAATCACTTGAGCCTGGGAGGCAGAGGTTGCAGTGAGCCCACTGCACTCCAGCCTGGGTGACAGAGCAAGACCCTGTCTCCAATAAATAAATAAAATAATAGGCTGGGTACGGTGGCTCATGCCTGTAATCCCAGCACTTTGGGAGGACAAGGTGGGTAGATCACCTGAGGTCAGGAGTTCGAGACCAGCCTGGCCAACATGGCAAAACCC
>NW_012117885.1:3201-3786 GCF_000951035.1 Colobus angolensis palliatus | reverse complement strand
TCTTGAGTTCTAGTGATTCTCCTGCCTCAGCCTCCTGAGTATCTGGGATTATAGGCATGCACCACCACACTGGGCTAGTTTTTGTATTTTTAGTACAGACAGGGTTTTGCTGTGTTGGGCAGGCTGGTCTCGAACTCTATAGGCATGCACCACCATGCCTGGCTAATTTTTGTATTTTTAGTAGAGACAGGGTTTTGCCATATTGGGTAGGCTGGTCTCGAACTCCTGACCTCAAGTGATCCACCCGCTTTGGCCTCTCAAAGTGCTGGGATTACAGGCGTGAGCCACCACGCCCAGCCTCTTTTCCCATTTTCTAGTTAATCATTTGTATTATTGAGTTGTAAGATCCCTCTGTGTATTCTGAATACAAGTCTTTATCAGATAAATGATTTGCAAGTATTTCCTCTGAAGATATGGCTTGGCTGTTTTCTTAACAGTATCTTTGAAGAGCAAAAGGTTTTAATTTGGACACAGTTCAGTTTATCAATGTTTCTTTTATAGACTGTGGTTTTGGTGTTATATCTAAAAACTCATTGCCTAATTCAAGATCACAAAAATTTTCTACCATGCTTTCTTTTAGACGTA
>NW_012117885.1:0-1321 GCF_000951035.1 Colobus angolensis palliatus | reverse complement strand
AAAAATACAAAAAACTAGCCGGGCGAGGTGGCGGGCGCCTGTAGTCCCAGCTACTCGGGAGGCTGAGGCAGGAGAATGACGTGAACCCAGGAGGCAGAGCTTGTAGTGAGCCGAGATCGCGCCACTGTACTCCAGCCTGGGTGACAGAGCGAGACTCTGTCTCAAAAAGAAAAAAAAAACAGCCAATGCATAACTTTTTTTCTTTTTCTTTTTTTTCTCCTTCTTGCCATTAAACCAGATCAGCTAAATGAGGCTAGACCAGCCAACCTGAGTGGATGAAGTGAAGTTACTTTGGGAACAGAGATTCACACGGGGCAAAGCAACAGCAGGAGAGGAGCCTGGGTCTCCGTATCCCACCCTGGTCTGCCCACTTCTGGGCTTTCCATGAGAAAGACACACAATTCTCCCTGCTGTAGGCTATATTTTCTTGGGTCTCTATTACCTGTTGCCAAACTTAATTTGAAAGAGGTTTTCACCACATCCTATTGCATCCTCAGTACCTGGTGCTGTACCCAACACATAGTAGTTACTTAATTGATATTTGCTAATTTACTGCAAAGGGATAGCAAAAGTTAAAAAAGAAAAAAGAAAAAAAAGCTTTATGGGATATTAGCTTCTAATCCATGCTGTACCATATGGTTACCAAATCTCTTTCCAGGGTAATAAAATCATAATATTTTAGGCATACAATTTGGCCTTCAAAGGCCTCTCAGCTTTTTAAATCTAATTTCTATTCTAATTTATTCATCATGATGTTAATAAGATGTTTGGTTTTTCATGTAGAAGGAAAAGCAAATTTATACAATGATTCCATGGATATTCAAGAGACAGAAGGCCTGTAATTGACTATAATAATAGATCTCACAAAATCATAAAACTGATAGTAACAATGGGGTTCAAGCAATTAAACAATTTTGATTCCACAAATGAAAAAGCTGATGTTCAGAGAGGTGACACAACTAATTCCAGGCCACACAAACATTGAATAGCAGATCTGATGTCAGAACCCAGATAACCTGACTTCCAACTTGGTGCTCTCAGAATCAGTTAGAGTGCCTTTGGTTGTCAAGAGCAAACTAACTAACATAAGCAAAAATCCTTTTAAAATCTTAGAGGATCCAAAGGTTGGAACAGGCAGCAACCAGGCAGCTCTGTTCCTGCCTGGTTTCCATGGCAATATCAGCTACAGAGCTCATACTGATTTAGCCAACGGAATGAATGAATAAACTCCAACAATGGTTATTGTTCTGTTTTTCATTCTGATTGTAGAATGCTTCTTTTCCTTTCCTTTCCTTTCCTTTCCTTTCCTTTCCTTTCCTTT
>NW_012117884.1:7117-9067 GCF_000951035.1 Colobus angolensis palliatus | reverse complement strand
AAAAAAAAAAAAAAAAAAAAAAATCTAGCTGGTCTGAAGATCCTGAGTTATCTCAATTGTTCACGGTTACAGATGGAACTTTTAATTATTTAGGAGTTCCACTCTTTCCCCCATTTGTCAGTACTATACTTCACTAGTCTTTAAAGCAATTTTAGGCTGGGCGAAGTGGCTCATGCCTAAAATCCCAGCACTTTGAAAGGCCAAAGCGAGTGGATCATTTGAGGTCAGGAGTTTGAGGCCAGCCTGGCCAAGATGGTGAATCCCCATCTCTACTAAAAATACAAAAATTGGCAAAGCGTGGTGGCTCACGCCTGTAATCCCAAGCACTTTGGGAGGCCGAGGTGGGTGGATCATGAGGTCAGGAGTTTGAGGCCAGCCTGGCCAAGATGGTGAATCCCCATCTCTACTAAAAATACAAAAAGGGCTGGGTGCGGTGGCTCACGCCTGTAATCCCAGCACTTTGGGAGGCCAAGGCGGGTGGATCACGAGGTCAGGAGTTCGAGACCAGCCTGGCCAAGATGGTGAATCCCCATCTCTACTAAAAATACAAAAATTAGACAGGCATGGTGGTACGTGCCTGTAATCCCAGCTATTCGAGAGGTCGAGGCAGGAGAATTGCTTGAACCTGGGAGGCAGAAGTTGCAGTGAGCTGAGATCACGCCACTGCACTCCAGCCTGGGCGATGTGGTGAGACTCTGTCTCAAAAAAAGAAAGAAAAAAAAATTAAAATATCCTCAAAGGGTTTTTTAGTGAAAAACTTAGTTATAAGAATAAGGAATTGAGGAACATTTAGGGGGTATAAGTTTTTACTTACTGCATATGAGAAAATTGGTCCTGGCCAGGCATGGTGGCTCACACCTTAATTCCAGCAATTTGGGAGGCCAAGGCAGAAGGATCACTTGAGCCCAGGAGTTCAGGACCAGCCTGGGCAATATAGTGAAACCTCATCTTGACAAAGAATAAATAAGATTAACTGGGTGTGGTGGTTCGTGCCTATAGTCCCAGCTATTTAGGAGTCTGGGAGGACAGGACTGGTTGAGCCTGGTCAGGGAGGCAGAAGTTGCAGTGAGCCCAGATCGTGCCACTACACTCTAGCCTGGTCTACAGGATGAGACCCTGTCTAAAAAAAAAGAAAAGAAAATTGGCGCCAGCAAAGAAAACCAACTAAGTATTTAAGTTTGCCTTTCTATGTGTCTTTAAAGACTAATGATGTTGAACATAGCTTTCATATGCTTATGAGTCTTTGGTGAAGTGTACGTTTAATGATCTTTTTTCACTGTTGCCGAGAGTCTTTGGTTTGAATTATTGAGGCAGATTCTTTCAATACGTTTATTGAGGTATAATTGCCATGTAATAAACTGCACATGTTTTTACACTTTAAGTTTGGACACATACACGTGTGTGTACATACACACCAAGATAATGAACATACCTATCAAACCAGATGGTTTCCTCATGCCCTTTTGTAATTTTTTCTCCTCACCCTTCCCTGTCTGTCACTCTCCTGATCCACTGATTTGCTTTCTCTTAGATGACTTTATATTATGTACAGTTTTTATATAAATGGAATCATAGTCTGGCATCTTTCAGGATAATTTCTAGATCCATTTATGTTGTAGAGTCCATTTCACTGCTGAACAGTATTCCATTGTAAGGCATGCCACGAGCTATTTATCCATGTGTTATTTCTACCTTTTGGTTACTGCAATTAAAACTGCCTTGAACACCCATATGCAGATTATTCTTTTAACATATGCTTCTGTTTCTTTAAGAAATAGAAGAAATGCTTTATTCTTTAACATATGCTTCTATTTCTAATTAAGAGTGGAATGATCAGATCATATGTTACTGTATGTTTCATTTTTTTTTTTTTTTTTTGAGACAGAGTCTGGCTCTGTCGCCCAGGCTGGAGTGCAGTGGCCAGATCTCAGCTCACTGCAAGCTCCACCT
>NW_012117884.1:0-447 GCF_000951035.1 Colobus angolensis palliatus | reverse complement strand
TGCTGGGATTAGAGGCATGAGCCATCACACCTGGCTGCCAAATTAATATTCAAATATATGTTGCCATTACGGAGTGATAACCAAGGACACTTTGAGGTTTAGGCATAGCTGTGGTAAAAACAGCTCTCTCCAACTTTGTATCTAAATTGTAAAATAATGACATCGATGGTTTTAAACCTGCCATGTATAATTTTTCAATGTATTAGCCGTTTAATAACTCTGAGACAGCTAACATTTAAATAAATCCCTGTTTGGGAATGATGTTTGAGTGAATAATATTGTGGATATATTTGCCAATTTATACTATATTAATATTCTAAATAATACAGCTATTTAATATATCTTGATAATTAGTATTTGAAATAAGTGTATTTTTCCGAGTAGCCTTTTGGAAAAAGTGCACAGAATATAGTTTCCAGTCATATGCTACTTTTTTTTTTTTTTTTT
>NW_012117883.1:5760-6908 GCF_000951035.1 Colobus angolensis palliatus | reverse complement strand
AGAGTCTCACTCTGTTGCCCAGACTAGAGTGCAGTGGTGTGATCTCAGCTCACTGCAACCTCTGCCTCTCAGGTTCAGGCAATTCTCCTGCCTCAGCCTCCCAAGTAGTTGGGATTACAGGCATGTGCCCCCACACCTGGCAATTTTTTATATTTTTAGTAGAGACGGGGTTTCTCCATGTTGGTCAGGCTGATCTCGAACTCCTGACCTCAGGTGATCCCCGCGCTTTGGCCTCCCAAAGTGCTGGGATTACAGGCGTGAGCCACTGTACCCAGCTGATATTTTCATCTTCATTTTCTTTTTTCTTTTTTTGAGACGGAGTTTTGCTCTTGTTGCCCAGGCTGGAGTGCAATGGCACAATCTCAGCTCACCACAACCTCTGCCTCCTGGGTTCAAGCGACTCTCCTGCCTTAGCCTCCCGAGTAGCTGGGATTACAGACGTGTGCTGCCACGCCCAGCTAATTTGATTTTTTTAGTAGAGACGGGGCTTCTCCATGTTGGTCAGGCTGGTCTCAAACTCCCAACTTTAGGTGATCCTCCTGCCTCGGCCTCCCAAAGTGCTGGGAATATAAGCATAAGTCACTATGTCTTGCCAGATATTTTCATTTTCTTTGGTAACAAGTTTGTAGACTGAGTAGGATTTGCTAAAATTTAGGTTTGTACAGTTTGCCAATTATGCAGATAGATGAGCAAAGTCTAGCTTTATTTGGGCAAGATTGTTGATCAAGATGATTTGACACTGCATTCTTAAATTCAAAGTGCCTAAAAGTTAGGGGGAGTATTTTTTGTTGCTGCGATTCAGTGCTTCACTTGATATACCGTAGAAAGCAGAATCTGATTCATAATCATTTTCTGAATCAGCAAATGTAATTTTATTAATTTACTCAATTTCATAGAGCAATCAGGTTAAGGACACAATAATGTGTGTTTGTGTGGAATACCCAAGGTAATTCAGCAGCCACTACTTCCAACTGAGCATTGGTGTCTTTTTGGGAAACAAAAACTTTTGATTGGCCAGGCATAGTGGTTCATGCCTGTAATCCCAGCACTTTGGGAGGCCGAAGCAGGAGGATTGCTTGAGCCCAGCCTGGACAACATGGCAAGACCTCATCTCTACAAAAAAAAATAATTTAAAATACTTTGCCAGG
>NW_012117883.1:0-257 GCF_000951035.1 Colobus angolensis palliatus | reverse complement strand
CAGACAGGTTCTGGCTCTGTCACCCAGGCTTAAGTGCAGTGGTGCAATCTCAGCTCACTGCACTCTCTGCCTCCTGGGCTTAATCCATCCTCCTACCTCAGCCTCCCAAGTAGGTGGGACTATAGGTGCATGCTACCATACCCAGCTAATTTTTGTATTTTTTATAGAGTCAGGGTTTTACCATGTTGCCCAGGCTGGTCTCAAACTCCTGAGCTCAAGCAATTCTTGTGCTTCAGTCACCCGAGTAGCTGGGACTA
>NW_012117882.1:10275-11590 GCF_000951035.1 Colobus angolensis palliatus | reverse complement strand
GGGAGGGAAGGGAGAGCAGAATGTGGACCACTCTACCTTGAGTTGCCTCATTCTGTCTTAACGATGTCTCATGGAAGTGGGCTTACTCTGCATCCTGATGAGACAACAGAGAAACTGGAGCCCATGGCTTGCTTCCCTGGGACAGGAGCTAGGGTGGAAAATCAGCTTCCAGCATGGCCCTGCTGAAACCCTGGCAGGGGCAGGTTCCAGTATAGTTTGGCTGGAATAGAGCAGGTATTACCAACAGCATCTTCTATTGTTGGAGTACCTTTGCCCCAGATCCTGAGACGGTATAGTTCCTGAAGAAGCTTGGCTCACAGGTCTGGAGGCTGTACAAGCAGGATGCTCAGCTTCTGGGGAGGCCTCAGGGAGCTTTTACTCATGGAGGAAGGTGAAGTGGGAGCAGGCACTTCGCATGGCGAAAGCAAGAGCAAAAGAGTGGGAGGCAGGTGCCACACGCTTCTACATGACCAGATCTCTTGTGAACTCAGAGCTCACGCGTCACCAAGGGGATGGCGCACGCCATCCGTGAGGGATCCGCTCCCGTGATACAAACACCCCCACCAGGCCCCACCTCCAAGAGTAGGGATTTCAATTCAACATACGATTTGGTGGGGGCATATCCAAATGACAGTAACCTTAAATTATGACGATGGTAAACTAAATAATCTGCTTTCTTTCCTTTCCTGTTTTAGGTCTGCTTTTCAGATTTCCAAGGCCAGCAATGTTCTCTTCCTCTCCCTTTTCTTTGTATAAAAATTCAAGAAAAACTCTCATGTCAATTGTTTACATGACACTATGGCTAAGACACTAAAAGCCCTCTCCCGGCAAAACTAGTGGCAAAAGTCTCTAGAAAACTACAAACTGTTGCATCCTGACTACGTGGGGCGGCAGCAAGCCCAGGTGAAGATGTGCATGTTCTTAGAGAAAGTATTAATAACATACTGACATTTACACCTGGGTGAATAATTTCATCAAATCTCTTAACTCACACTTGCACAAACTTCACCTGCAGAAGAGAGAGGGAAAGTTGTGTAGGAAAAAAAAAATGGGTATTGAGGTCACTATTTGTTTGTTTTTCTCAGGAGTGAAAGGAGATTAACCAGAGTGGCAATAAACAAAATGACTTGCTGTTTTAAAACTTAATGACATCCCCATTAGGTTATTAACAATGCCAAAGTTGCCGGGTATGGTGGCTCACGCCTGTAATCCCAGCACTTTGGGAGGCCGAGGGTGATGGATCACCTGACGTCAGGAGTTTGAGACCAGCCTCACCAACATGGAGAAAGTCCATCTTTACTAAAAATACAAAAAA
>NW_012117882.1:0-1200 GCF_000951035.1 Colobus angolensis palliatus | reverse complement strand
TCCTTCCTTCCTTCCTTCCTTCCTTCCTTCCTTCCTTCCTTCCTTCCTTCTTTCCTTCTTTCTTTCTTTTTTCAGACAAGATCTTGTTCTGTTGCCCAGGCTGGAGTGTAGTGGCACAGTTTTGGCTCACTGCAATCTCCACTTCCTAGGTTCAAGTGATTCTCATGCCTCAGCCTCCTGCGTAGTTGGGATCACAGGCATGCACCACCATGCCCAGCCAATTTTATATTTTTGGTAGAGACAGGGTTTTGCCATGTTGGCCAGGCTAGTCTCAAACACCTGGCCTCAAATTATCTGCCCACCTTGGCCTCTCACAGTGCTGGGATTATAGGCATGAACTACCGCACCTGCCCCGTAGATAATTATTTTTATGATTTCAAGATGGAACCTGTTTGGACATATTTTAGGAAATATACATTGATACTTTGGTGCATATCTTTTTAATATTAGGAAACTGTATTCTATGATATATCTCATGCTGTTTCTTACTTTTTCTTCTAGGCTAGAAGTCAGCAAATTATGGCCCACTGGCTAATTTCAGTCCACCACCTATTTTTGTACAGACTGTGAGCTAAGACAGGTGTTTACTTTTTTTAACCTTTAGTTTCAGGAGTACATGCACTGGTTTCTTATTTGGGTAAATTGCATGCCACAGGGGTCTAGTGTACAGATTTCATGACATACTTGTGTGTGATCACATACTGTGTTTCATCACAAAATACCTAACTGGTGATAAGCATAGTACCAGATATGTAGATTTTCCATCCTCAGCCTCCTCCCACCCTCCACCCTCAAGTAGGCCCCATGTCTGTTGTTCTTTTCTTTGTGTCCCTGTGTACTCAATGTTTAGCTGCTGCTTATAAGTGAGAACATTCAGTATTCATTTTCTCTTCCTGTGTTAGTTCACTTAGAATAATGGCCTACAGGCCGGGTGCAGTGGCTCACACCTGTAATCCCAGCATTTTGGGAGGCTGAGGCAGGCAGATCACCTGAGGTCGAAAGTTTGAGACTAGCCTGACCAATATGGAGAAACCCTGTCTCTACTGAAAATACAAAATTAGCTGCGCATGGTGGCACATGCTTGTAATCCCAGCTACTCGGGAGGCTGAGGCAGGAGTTTCGCTTGAACCCAGGAGGCAGAGGTTGTGGTGAGCCGAGATCGTACCATTGCACTCCAGCCTGGGCAACAAGAAGGGAAAC
>NW_012117881.1:6311-6883 GCF_000951035.1 Colobus angolensis palliatus | reverse complement strand
TTTATTTATTTATATTTATTCTTTTTTTTTTTTTTTTCTTTGAAATGAAGTCTTGCTCTTGTCGCCTAGGCTTGACTCACTGCGTCCTCCACCTCTCCAGTTCAAGAGATTCTCCTGACTCAGCCTCCCAAGTAGCTGGGATTACAGGCACCTGCCATCACGCCTGGCTAATTTTTGTATTTTTAGTAGAGACGGGGTTTCACCATGTTGACCAGGCTGGTCTCGAACTCCTGACCTCAGGCGATCCACCCGCCTCAGCCTCCCAAAGTGCTGGGATTACAGGCATGATCCACCACGCCCGGCCTGTTTATTTAGATATATGTTATTTCCAAATATTTGGGAATTTTCTAGATATCCAATTGCTATTGATTTCTGTTTAAAACTTTTTCACTGTGTTAGCCAGGATGGTCTCGATTTCCTGACCTCGTGATCTGCCCGTCTCGGCCTCCCAAAGTGCTGGGATTACAGGCATGATCCACCACGCCCGGCCAATATCAGCTCTTTAGTTCTTTTCCTGTTTATTCCATTCACCAAATTTATTGAAATTAATATATGCGGTGGAACCCGACAGA
>NW_012117881.1:0-1111 GCF_000951035.1 Colobus angolensis palliatus | reverse complement strand
CGATCTCCTGACCTCGTGATCCGCCCATCTCGGCCTCCCAAAGTGCTGGGATTACAGGCTTGAGCCACCGCGCCCGGCCTTTTTTTTCTTTTTTTTAGAGACACAGTCTTGCTCTGTTGCCCAGGCTAGAGTGCAGTGGCACGATCTTGGCACACTGTAACCTCCGCCTCCCAGATTCAAGCAGTTCTCCTGTCTCAGCCTCCCAAGTAGCTGGAATTACAGGCATGAGTCACCACATTTGACTAATTTTTCTATTTTTAGGAGAGACAGGGTTTCACCATGTTGGCCAGGCTGGTCTCGAACTCTTGACCTCATGTTCTCCCTGTCTCAGCCTCCCAAAGTGCTGGGATTACAGGTGTGAGCCACCGTGCCCAGCCTAAAGTGTGTTTCTTTTAAATTACATGTATTTGGGCTGTACTTGTCTATCCTGTATTACAATCTCTGCTTTTTAATGGTGTTATATAGTCCATTTATATTTAGTCATTTTTAATGTGTTTGGATTAACCATATTGGTGTTCCTTTTCTATTTTCCCACGTATTATTATTATTATTTTTGAGACAGAGTCTCACTCTGTGGCCCAGGCTGGAGTGCAGTGCCATGATCATAGTTTACTGTAACCTTGAACTCCTGGGCTCAAGCAATCTTCCCCACTCAGCCTCCTGAGTAGCTAGGACTACAGGTGTGTGCCATCATACCCAGCAAATTAAAAAAAAAGAATTTTTTTAGAGGCAGGGTCTCACTGTGTTGCCCAGACTGGTCTTGACCTCAAGTGATCCTCTTGCCATGGTCTCCCAGTGTACTGGGCATGAGCCACTGCACCCAGACAAAAATGTTCTTAATGCATGTGAATTAAATAAATTTAAGAAAATTCCCTTAATTTTAAAGGGTCTTGGCTACTTCCTTTATGAAACTGGAATATTATTATTTTAGTAAGCAGCAGTACTAACATTATCAGGAACTTTAAAATATCTTAAACTCTAAGAAAAGTACCTTTTGCATAATTTTGAATTCTTTTTGAAAAATTATTAAGATCCAGTCCTTTCATAAGAGTATTAGGTCCCCGGCCGGGCGCGGTGGCTCAAGCCTGTAATCCCAGTACTTTGGGAGCCC
>NW_012117880.1:5606-5891 GCF_000951035.1 Colobus angolensis palliatus | reverse complement strand
AGGCTGAGGCAGGAGAATCTCTTTAACCTAGGAGGTGGAGATTGCAGTGAGCCAAGATCGCGCCACTGCTCTTCAGCCTGGGTGACAGAGCGAGGCTCTGTCTCAAAAAAAAAAAAAATTGCTTCATATTTACATATAATCTATGTATATCCTCCCATATATTTTGTCATCTCTAGATTACTTATAATATCTAATACAATGTAAATGCCATGTAAATGGTGTATTGTTTTTAAAATTTGTATTATTTTAATTGTATTGTTATATTTTATTCATTTCTCCCCCCAT
>NW_012117880.1:0-1016 GCF_000951035.1 Colobus angolensis palliatus | reverse complement strand
CAGGATGGTCTCGATCTCCTGACCTCGTGATCCGCCCGTCTCGGCCTCCCAAAGTGCTGGGATTACAGGCTTGAGCCACCGCGCCCGGCAACACATTCATTTTGAAAGTAATTTCTTAATAGTTTGGAATCATTCAAGCTTGCTTTGAGCTCTGTTGGTGTCTCCAACTCCAGGAAGCAACATATTCCTGAGATTAAACAGTTATTGCAGAATAAGCAATGATGACACAGTGATTTTAAAGGTGAAGAAACAAAACTTAAGTTACTTCAATTCTATGTGACCACCTGTGCTAATTTATTTATTTATTTGTTTGTTTTTCAAAACAGGGCCTCACTCTGTCACCTAGGCTGGAGTGCAGTGGTGTGATCATAGTTCACTGCAGCCTAAACCTCCCAGGCTCAAGCGATCCTCCCACCTCAGCCTCTCAGGTAGCTGGGACTATAGGCACATGCCACCACACTTGGCTAATTTTTAGTATTTTTTTAGTAGAGACGGGGTTTCACCATGTTAGCCAGGATGGTCTCGATCTCCTGACCTCGTGATCCGCCCGTCTCGGCCTCCCAAAGTGCTGGGATTACAGGCTTGAGCCACCGCGCCTGGCCGGATCTATGCTCTTAACCATACCACACAGCCTCTCACTGAGGCAGTAATTTAAGTCCTCAGAATTGATGTGATTAATTTCAGAACTGTGAACCAGAAGGGCAAATGATCATCCTTAGGAATACCAGCATCTAGCCGGGTGCGGTGGCTCGCACCTGTGATCCCAGCACTTTGGGTGGCTGAGGTGGGTGAATCACTTGAGGTCAGGAGTTTGTGACCAGCCTGGTCAACATGGTGGAAACCAGTCTCTACTAAAAATACAAAAATTAGCCGGGCGTGGTGGCATGAACCTATAATCCCAGCTACTTGGGAGGCTGAGGCAGGAAAATTGCTTGAACCCAGGAGGCAGAAGCTGCAGTGAGCCGAGATTGTCCCACTGCACTCCAGCCTGGGGGACAGAGTGAGACTCTGTCTCA
>NW_012117879.1:2838-4518 GCF_000951035.1 Colobus angolensis palliatus | reverse complement strand
AAAAAAAAAAAAAAAAAAAAAAAAACCCTGGTGATAGAGCATACCCTACAGAGTGCCCGCTGCCACCGTTAGAACCCTGGTTATAGAGTATATACTGCAGAGTGTCCACTGCCACTGTTAGAAAGCTGCTGAGTACTTGTGAGTACTTCTCACTGCAGAATCTTGCAACAGATGACAAAGTAGAATTTTTTTGCTAGTGCAGGGAAGGCGATCGTGAGCCTTGCTTAGTAAGCCCTTTGAGTCGGCTGTGCAGTTATGAAAGTAAGAGGCAGCCTTGACATGCTGGAAAGACCTGGAACTGATCTTTCCCCTTTTCCCTCAATAGCACATTCGTGTTGGATGGGAGCTGCTGCTGACAACCATCGCCAGAACCATCAATGAGGTGGAGACTCAGATCCTGACGAGAGACGCGAAGGGCATCACCCAGGAGCAGATGAATGAGTTCAGAGCCTCCTTCAACCACTTTGACAGGGTAACACTCTCTACTTACTTGAAGGGCAATACTGGGGACATTAAACAATGTATCTGAAATAATACGCGTGCTCTTGGGTTAAGTCTTAAGGCTCCCCAACATTTACAGGGAAACAGGATCATTAATGACAAAAGAAAATCGCCATCAAAACTAAGTGTCCTAAGCTCTGGTGTTGCTCAAGGTGACACAAAACCCAGGTTTGTGTGCTGTTTCATGCAGATCGCTTAATAAGAATGCATTTCTAGTTGACATCAAAGCTCATTTGTTCTAAGTCAAAGTGTATTTTTCACAAAATCTGACTGTTGGCTTTAGGTCATTTTGTAAACACTTAAATACAAAACTCTGATACGCTTTTCCTAAGCAACTGTTTAGGAAAAGCATCTGGTCATAATTTAACCTGTTCTTTCAACATATACAACTCAGTTTTCTTTTTTAATGAACAAAATTGACACATGATCTCTTTTAAGGACATGCACCAACAAAATGGTGATAATTTTCATAGTAAAGGCATATAAAAAGATAAGTGCTGCTTTTAAAATATTATCTTGTATTTTGATTTGAATAATACCGAGTAAAACCAATTCTTTATGAGAAAATACTATTTACTAATCCTGTGGCTGAAAGTGAGTGACTATTATGGCTATACTCTAATTCTTTTTTTTTTTTTTTTTTTTTTTTTTAATGAGATGGAGTCTCACTCTGTCACCAGGCTGGAGTGCAGTGGCACGATCTCGGCTCACTGCAACTTCCTCCCCCTGGGTTCAAGCGATTCTCCTGCCTCAGCCTCCCGAGTAGCTGGGACTACAGGCACCTGCCACCATGCCAGCTAATTTTTGTATTTTTTTCAGTAAGGACAGGGTTTCACCATGTTAGGCAGGATGGTCTCGATCTCCTGACCTCATGATCCACCTACCTCGGCCTCCCAAACTGCTAGGATTACAGGCGTGAGCCACTGCACTTGGCCTTTTTGTTTTTTTTTTTGTTTTTTTTTTGTGTGTGTGTTTTTGAGACAGAGTTGTGCTTTTGGTGCCCAGGATGCAGTGCAATGGTGCGATCTCAGCTCACTGCAGCCTCCACCTCCTGGGTTCAAGCGATTCTCCTGCCTCAGTCTCCCAAGTAGGCATGCACCACCATGCCAAGCTAATTTTTTGTATTTTTAGTAGAAACAGGGTTTTACCATGTTGGCAAGGTTGGTCTCGAACTCCTGA
>NW_012117879.1:0-1028 GCF_000951035.1 Colobus angolensis palliatus | reverse complement strand
AATTCATATGGCCAATAACCAGTGTTTTCTTCTCTTTAAGTGTGTACTGATGCTGAAACATTAGCCATCCCTTCAAAACTCTCAATGAATCTTCAGCACAGCTGTGCGCTTCATGTCACATGCAGGGCTTTGCATTGACACCCCTGTTTCTATAGAGTTGGGTCGCAGTTTGTCCTGACCTGGTCTTTCTCAGCTGGGAAAAGCTGTCCCTGTGGACCCCTTCTTGCACACTGCTCTGTGTAGACTCTCATTGGATTTTTGGGAGCAGCTGAGCTTGCCACACATAGAGGCCACTGCATCCTGGCCCAAGGGCCTAAGAGTAGTTGCTTTCTAGGTGTCGGAGCTCTAGGAATGTGCTCATCTCTGCAGGAATTTTACAAACGATGACAACCTGGGATCATTGAGAGCATCGTCATTTCTTAGAACATTTACGATACATTCTGTCATCAGTAGGTGACAGTAGTGAGCTCCCAACTGGTTCCTTTTGCTATTTTCTTGAGTGTGTGGTCTCCTTTCATTTTTGTCTGGTCTATAGCCTCCTCTCCCCTCTTTTTGATTTTTAAGAAACTAGTTTGTAACATCCTTGTGCTGGCTCCATCCTTCTTGCAAGTCAGTGGTGACATTTACGACCTTGGCAGAGCTCAAAGCGCTTCTCTTACCAGATCTTTGTTGAGTTGGTCAAGTAGAGTTGCCCGTCTTGCTCTGTGCTCACCTGCTCTGTCCTTTGTTTTTGCCAACAGAGGAAGAATGGCCTGATGGATCATGAGGATTTCAGAGCCTGCCTGATTTCCATGGGTTATGACCTGGTAAGACAGAAGTTGAAATTGTGTACTAAGATGTGATATTTTATTGAGTTTGGATTTCTATTATAGAAGATGACAAGCTCAAACCAAGGTAGTGCATTTGAGATTGGTTCATTTTCATTATATAGGATAAGATTTTTGAAGGTCTCACTGTTGCTATATAAAAATAAAGTCACGGGGCCTGGCACAGTGGCTCACGCTTGTAATCCCAGCACTTTGGGAGGC
>NW_012117878.1:6776-7798 GCF_000951035.1 Colobus angolensis palliatus | reverse complement strand
GTTCCATGTTATCTCTCTGAGCTAACTTCACAAGCTAGTCCCTGTACAAGACATACTTCCACTGTGTGTGTATGTATGTGTGTGTGTGTGTGTGTACATATATATACAAATGATAAGACTAAAGACATGTACATGATTACTGTAGCTGAACTACTAAAGAGTCTGCTTCCTGCTTTTTTGTTTTTGTTGTTGTTTGAGACAGTCTTACTCTGTCACCCAGGCTGGAGTGCAATGGCGCAATCTGGGCTCACTGCAATTTCCACCTCCCGGGTTCAAGCAGTTCTCCTGCCTCAGCCTCCTAAGTAGCTGGGATTACAGGCACCTACCACCATTCCCGGATAACTTTTGTATTTTTAGTAGAGGCAGGTTTTCACCACATTGGCCAGGCTGGTCTCAAACTCCTGACCTCAGATGATCCGCCTGCCTTGATCTCCCAAAATGCTGGGATTACAGGCATGAGCCACTGTGCCTGGCCTGTTGTTTTTTGAGACAGAGTCTCGCTCTGTCACCCAGGCTGGAGTGCAGTGGCGTAACCTCAGCTCACTGCAACCTCTGCCTCCCAGGTTCAAGCAATTCTCCTGCCTCAGCCTCCTGAGTAGCTGAGATTATAGGCGCCCGCCACCAAGCCCGGCTAACTTTTTTATTTTTAGTAGAGATGGGGGTTTCACCATGTTGGCTGGGCTGGTCTCGAACTCCTGACCTCAGGTGATCCACCTGCCTTGGTCTCCCAGAATGCTGGGATTATAGGCGTGAGCCACTGTGCCCAGCCGGTTTTTTTTTTTGTTTTTTTTTTTTGCCTTTGTTCATAATCAAAGATGAGTCCTGCTGCCATAACAACTTCGTTAGTTCTGGGTCAGAACATCTGGCTTCTATGACTTATTCAACCAGTGTCTGTTGAATTTCTCAGCTAAACGTGGGAGCATCTATTTCCAGATGTGGAAGATAAAAGTGCAAAGGGGGCTTGGGGCCCTTGAGAAATAGGAGTCACTCAACTGGGGCTTAGGAGTTAGGGTGGGGTTTTT
>NW_012117878.1:0-1176 GCF_000951035.1 Colobus angolensis palliatus | reverse complement strand
TCCCAGCTACTCGGGAGGCTGAGGCAGGAGAATTGCTTGAACCCGGGAGGCGGAGGTTGCAGTGAGCCGAGATTGCGCCACTGCACTCCAGCCTGGGGGACGAGAGTGAGACTTTGTCTCCAAAAAAACAAAAAAAGGACCAGCAGGTTGAATTTAGCCTTTCTGCCTCTAATTCTATAAATAAGTTAGTAAAGTCACAGGGCAGGGGCTTCCTAGGAGTAGAGGTACCAGATAATGACCACACAACCATTTTTAAATGCAAGGAACACAAACAGGCTGATTGAAACCTGATCTCCTGCCGTCTGGGAGCTGGGAATCCCTCAACCTATTACTTCCTTCCATTTCCTCCTGGCTTTTAAATTAAATCTTATTCCACAGTGTCATTCTACACTTTATTTATTTATTTACACGCTGCCCTGTTCCAGAAAGGATTTAACTCGGCTTATTCTATAGTTAGCCACAAGTAGACTCCTTAATTTAAAAAGGAGTGAGACAGATCAGGGAGAGACAGACCCACTGGCCTACCCGAAGCACATCCACATCTCACTCTATCAGCCCCAAGCTAGTCCAGGTGACCAGCTTTGAGGGCAAAACACCCACCTGCCCCCGAAAGGCACTAGTTAGCACATCCTGGCTCCACAGGCCCCCAGATCACTACCTCCTCGGCTGCTGCCTTTTCTCTTTTAGCCACCAAGTAGAAAAATGGCCTAATGGAGTACTTCTTCCTGAAAGCAGGACTTGCATTTTAGTGGTGCCAAGGCTCCCTGGGTGACCTTAGATTTTGGATTTGAACAGGCCTTGACTTGAAAGATCTTTTGCGCTTTGTGGCTCCTGTCTTCTCATCTGTGAGATGAGAGCCATGTCCACCTTTAAGTCACACAGATTAACAAGTACATCTGCAGAAGCACCTTGGAAAAGATGTACAGGAGGCTGTGACCTCTGGGCTCCAGCTGACTGTTTGAAGCTGGAGCCCGTCACAGCTCAGCCCAACCCACCCACCCTCCAGACTAGGTCAGACCATCAAAAGCAATGGAAGCTTGGCACTGATTATCCAGCTATATCAAAAACAAAAAACAAAAAACAAAAAAGACGGCACAGTGGCTCACGCCTGTAATCCCAGCACTTTGGGAGACCAAGGCGGGTGGATCACTTGAGATCAGGACTTCGAGACCAGCC
>NW_012117877.1:2323733-2438975 GCF_000951035.1 Colobus angolensis palliatus | reverse complement strand
ATGGTAGCCACTAACCATATGTAAACAATTAGTTGATTAAAATGAAGTAAAAGAAAGAATATTTCAGGCCATTGTTTGCACTAACCTCACTTCAAATGTTCCCCAGTTGCAACAGTGCATATTTAGAACATTCCTGCTATTGCAGAACTTCTACTGGATGGCTTTACTCTTTGAAATTGCACTCTAAAGAATCTTTATATCATAGCCCAGGTCTCCTTAGGAAACAGTTAGACAATGGCAATGACACTTCCAACAAAGTATTCTAAATAGTAATGTGACAAGACTGGCTTAGGAAGTAGTTGGACAGAATAAAAGACAAAGGGAAGGAAAGAGGGAGAAAGAAAACAAAGAAGAAAAAATCAAAAGTTAGGAAGTTAGTAAGGAAGGAAGGGAAAGAAGGGAGGGAGGGAGGGAAGAGAGGGAAGAAGGAAGGAAGGGAGGAGGAAGCTGTGTATATGTCAGGGACATTTTTATATATAGTACTATATTAAATATTGGCTTATTTGACAATGTGATGTATTAGCTAGTATGCCGGTTAAACCTCCCACTGTGAAAAGGAAAATGAATCCTAGGGCTCAGAATATTTCAGAGATCATTTGATATAATCACCGTGCAGTGTAGCTAATCAGCTAAAGACCTTGACGCCAGTAGGATAACAGTAATTATGGTAGTGGAGGTGAATTATGCCCGTGTGTCTGTCTGTTCCTACTGTAAATATATGGTGAGCGCATATGGTAAATCCTAAGAAACCAATTGATATCATGGCTCATAGTATGTCCACATCCAAATGATTCCTTTTTTTCCAGAATAGTACGTTACGATGTGAGAGATTATCCTGAAATCTGGTAGGGTGAGGATGTGGACATCAGGGTGACCAAAGAATGAGAATAAATGTTGGTACAAGATAGGGTCACACCTGCCAGCAGGGTCAAAAAAAGTAGTGCTGAGGTTAGGGACAGTTAATAGTATAGTAATGCCGGCGGCTGGGTCTGGGAGGGAAAGAGTAGAAGGACTGCCCTAATGAAGACTGATCAGACGAAAAGGGGTGTGTGATACTGAGGTAAGGCTGGGGGTTTTATATTAATAATTGTGGAAATAAAGTTAATGGCCCCTAAAATAGAAGAAATACCTGCCAGGTGGAGGGAGAAGATGGTCAGATCCACAGAGACTCCTGCATGTGCTAGGTTTCCTGCTAAAGGAGAATAAACTGTTCAGCCGGTTCCAGCGCTGGCTTCTACTATTGAGGAAGCAAGTAAGAGTAGAAAAGATGGGGGGAGAAGTCAGAAGCTCATATTATTATCTCAGGGAATGCCATATCGGGTGCACCAATTACCAGAGGCACTAGCCAGTTGCCAAAACCCCCAGTCATGATTGGTATTACTATAAAAAAGATTATAACGAATGTGAGGGCGGTAACAATAACATTGTAGATTTGATCATCTCCTAGCAGAGTTCCTGGTTGGCCTAATTCTGCTCAGATTAGAAGGCTTAAGGCGGTGCCTACTATCCCCGGTCATGCAGTAAATAGCAGGTAGAGTGTTCCAGAATCTTTGTGGTTAGTTGAAAACAATTGATGAACATAAGTGGGAAAAAAGGTAAAATGGCTGAGTAAGCATTAGACTGTAAATCTAAAGACAGAGGTCAAGGCCTTTTTTACCAGGCCTGAGGTGATATCTTATGTTGAATTGCAAATTCGAAGGAGCAGCTTCAATCCTGCCTGGGCTCCTCCCGCCTTTCTCCCACAATGGCGGGAGAAGGAGATTGAAGCCTGTTAATGAGGGTGTTTAGCTGTTAACTAAATTTTCATGGGTTTGAATTCCATCAACCTAGCAAGAATTTAGCTTAATTAAAGTGGTGGATTTGCATTCAATTGATGCAGAATAGAGTCTTGCAGTCCTTAGGTCTGTTACAGAAATTAAGCGTAATTTACTTACTAAGGACTTTGAAGGCCTTTGGTCTTGTTTAACCTAAATGTCTAAGTTACAGTTAGAATTAATGGAGAGATGGGTAAGAGGAGATTAGAAGAGATGACAAATCAGGGGAAGAGTATTATGGGTTTTGTGTTTTTGAATTGTCATTTTATTTTCATATTATTAGATGTGGGGAATAGTGTCACTGAGATGGAATAAATTAGGTTTATGTAAAAGTACTGGTTGAGTAGGGTTATGGTAGCTATAATGGTCGGGGTAATAAGGCTATTGCTTTTTGTAAATTCTTGGATGATAATTCATTTAGGCAGGAACCCTGTTAATGGGGATAAACCTCCTAGGGATAGTAAAATTAGTGGAATTGTAGGTGTCAACCATGTTAATTTGTTTCAGGTGTAAGATAGTGACAGGGTTGTGGTGCTTACACTCAGGCTGAGTGTAAGTAAAATTATTTACTTTAAGATAAAGCAAATAATCAGGTTTAGAATGGTAATGTGTGGGTTACAGGTTAGTACTGCTATTATTCAACCTATGTGAGTGATTGAGGAGTAAGCTAGGATTTTACGCAGCTGTGTTTGGTTATGTCCTCCTCAACCTCCAACTATAATGGATAGGATTGTGATAGATAGGAGGATGTTCATGTTTGTTGATGGGAAAATTTGAAACATAATCAAGATAGGTGCTAGTTTTTGTCATGTGAGGAGAAGCATGCCAGACATTAGAGAGGTTCCTTGGGTTACCTCTGGGACTCAGAAGTGAAAGGGGAGCTATTCCTAGTTTTAATACTATGCCATTATTATTAAGGATGAAAATTGATTAATAGTGTTTATTATTGTTCATTGTCCAGAGGACAGGTTATTGGAAAGAATACCTATCATGAGAATTACAGATGTGATTGCATGTGTAAGGAAATACTTGGTGACTGCTTCTGTAGAGTGGGGATTTTTTTTTTTTTTTAAATTAAGATTGGGGTAAGGGCTAGTATGTTTGACAAATACTGGCTTATTTGAACTCAAGTAAAATATTCCCTCCTCTAATATTCGGCTGCCTTCCTTGGGATGACTTAACTAATTGTTCAACAGGATTACCCTGTTAGGCTGTGACTATGTAGTCAAAAAAACAAAATCTTATTAAAAAAAAAGAAACAAAATGGTTAGTTCTCCTTGCTGGGAGAATATAGTCTTTATGACTATGCCAAGGGCATATTCATACCAAGACCTGGTATTACTTTTTGCAGAATGTTAATTAAGATAGCCCATGGATACAATAAAAAAATTTCATACAACTTATAGTCATTGTAGACATGACTTAAAAGTTCATTTCTCTAAGTATGTTTCTTAGTAAGAGTGTAACTCTAAAATAATATTCCTACTGTATATTGGACATAGGAGTATGATATGAATTAGTGTAACTCATGATGAATTAACAGCCCAGGGAAATTTTCACTTGAAGCTTCCCCTGATAAGCATCTAAGCGTTATAGGTAGAGACACAACAATTTTTTATGAACTGAACATTATGATGAATTTCTTTTAACTTACCTTTTGTACCTGTGTAATTATTCTACCATTTTAACACACCTAAGGTTAAAGATCTGTTTGCAGGACCTGAGAGAATATTAGAGGACATAAACTTATAATGAGTCCAACTAAATGGACTGTCTGATGTTTGTAATACTTAAAGGAGAATACAGTATAAAAGAATATTTTAAAAACCATTTTCTCTTAAAATATAAATGTAATAGCTTTGTGAGGATTATACTTATGATCAGGGTTAGATCTGAGCAAACTTTTGATGTGATTTTCTAGTGTACTCTCTTCCATTCTCTCGGTTTTTCTTTTTTCAGTTTTCTCCTATATCCTTTAGTTAATCTCCCTCGCTGCCAAAAGATGACAGGGTTTTTATGCTGTTCATAGATGACCCGGAGTTTTTTACTTCTGTGTCCCACCATAGGAGATATTGTCTCAGGCTCTGAAACTTCAGCTTTCCCTCATCCCCAAAATCTTTCATTTGTCTCAGGAAACTGGTAATTTAATTTGAAGAAAGGTTTACTCCTTTTAGATAACGTTTATATCTTAACATTTGTCTTTAACTCTGATTAATAGTCAGAACTTCAGGTATTGTAGCAAACGGTTAGTGTCTTGCTTTGAATGCATTACTGTGGTGCCTATTCATTATTATTGTACTGTTGATATATAATTTACGTACCATACAATTCTTCCTTTTAGAGTGTAGAATTCAGTGGTTTTTAGTATATTCACTAAGTTTTCATCCTCACTCTCTAATTCTGAGACATTTTCATCACCCTAAAAAGAAACGCTATGCCCTTTAGCAGTCTCTCTTTTCCCTGTTTCTCTCATTCCTTAGCAAATACTAGTCTATTTTCTGTCTCAATAGATTTGCCTACTCTGGACATTTTACATAAATAGACTTGTACATTATATGACCTTTTGCGCTTGGTTTCTTTCCCATAGCAAGCACAGTGTTTTCAAGATTTATACATGTCACGGCATGTACCCATACTTTATTCTTTTGAATGCCTGAATAATATTCCATTGCACAGGTATATATATTTGTTTCTCTATTCATTATTTGGGTGCATTATTTGTATCGTCTCCATTTCAATACAGCTACCATAAATACTACTGCTATGAACAGTCATGTACAATAATTTTGTGAACATAATTTACCATTTGGAGAGATACATACCCAGAAGTGAAATACCAGGAGCTAGATTATATAGTCCCTCACTGTTTATTTTTTTTTAGGAACTATACAACTGTCTTCCAAAGACTTCCGACTTATCCATATATTCATCAAGACTTATTATATTTTTTTTTTGTCTTTTTTTTTTTTTTTCCTTTTTGTGGAGAACGGGGTCTCGCTGTATTACCCAGGCAGGTCTCGAACTCCTGGGCTCAAGCTATCCTCCCGCCTCTGCCTCCCTGAGAGCTGGGATTACAGGCGTGAGCCACCGCGCCCGGCAACTTATTATATTTTTAATGTAGCCACATTCATAGGTGTAAAACTGAACTTCGTTATTGTTTTGTTTTTCATTAACCTAATGATGTTAAGCATCTTCTCATGTGCTTTCTGACCATTTGTATATCTTCTTTGAAGAAATATCTATTCAAGTGCTATAACCAGATTTAAATTAGGTTGTCTTTTTTTATTTAAGTTGTGATAGTTCTTTATACATCCTTGCTACTAGATTCTATCAGATATATGATTTGCAAATATTTTCTTTCCATCTATGGATTATCTCCTCACTGTCTTAATGGTAATCTCAAAAACACAAATGTTTTTAATTTTGATGAAGTCCAATTAATTATCTTTTGTCATATTCTTGTACTGTTTTGTGTCTTATCTAAGAAATCATTGCCTTATCCAAGTTAATGAAGATTTATGCCTACATTTTCTATTAGAGTTTTATAATTTTGACTATTACATTTAAATTTTTTATTTATTTTGAATTAATCTTCACATGTGGTTTGAAGTAAAAGTTTAATTTTGTTCTTTTATAGGTGGATACCAAGTTATCCTTGCATAATTTATATAAGACTTTTCTTTCCCCATTGATTTGCTTTGGTACCATAGTCAGGAATTAATTGACCATCAGCAGAGGATTCTGGGAAGATGGCAGAGTAGAAAGCACCCAGAATCTGTCTTCTTACCCAGCCAACAATTGCGCCGTCATAATCTGCTGATGTTAACTATTTGACAGTGGTCCCCAATCTTTTTGGCACCAGGAACTGTCTTCATGGAAGGCAATTTTTCCACAGACCAAGGTGGGGGATGGTTTCAGGATATCTGAATCACATTATGTTTATGGTACACTTTATTTCTATTATTATTACATTGTAATATATAATGAAATAAGTAGACAACTCACTACAATGTTGAATCAGTAGGAGCCCTGAGCCTGTTTCTCAGCAACTAGATTGTTCCATCTGGGAGTGATGGGAGACAATGATAGGTCATCAGGCATTAGATTATCATAAGGAATGCACAAACTAGATCCCTCTCATGCACAGTTCACAATAGGGTTCAAGCTCCCATATGAATCTAATACCACTGCTGCTCTGACAGGAGGTGGAGTACAGGTGACAATGCTTGCTCACTGGCCACTCACCTCCTTCTGGGCAGCCCTGTTCCTAACAGGCCACGATGGTTGGGGACCCCTGCTATTTTGGATCTCTAGAGTCTATTGAAGGTTTGAAACTTCCACAGGAAGGCTTAGAGAGTAAATTGTGGATACTTTTGGTAAATTTCAGCTCTTAGCACGATAGCAGATATAAATTTCCCACCTCTCAGCTATGCAGCAGGTAGTGGTGCACATGTTCTTGGAGCAATTTGCATACAACTTGTGGGAGCCAGGATAAGCATGAAAGATCCTGCTCCACAAATACCAGGGATCTGATCTCTGCTCACTGATGGCTGCTTGTGAACACAGAGGGGAAAAGAAATAGTGGCTGTGTTGATGTACCTCACGGCATTGCTGCAAGCCATCCGCCACAAGCTGAAGTCACTCCCAGTAATTTAAAGGGCTTATTCCCTTCCTCCCCTATTTTTTCTTCTTCCCTTTTGGGTGCCAGACATTAAAGACTAGGACATTTGAAACAGCTGTATATGCAGGGAAAATTAGAACATGACTGCACATGTCTAGGGAAAGGCTCAGAAAAAAACATGAGAAGACTTAAGACTGATCCTTGGCATATGGACAGACTACAACAATCAAAAAATAATAATAAAAACAATAAAAAAAAAATATCCTGGGGAAGGAGGATAATTTGATTTCCAGAGTTACTACATTATTAGATTTAGATATCTAGTTTGCAACAACAACAAAATATTACAAAGAAACAAAAAAGTATGGACCATTTAAAGGAAAAAAATAAATCCAAAGAAACTGTCCCTGAAAAAGACATGATGGGAAATATATTAAACAAAGACTTTAAACAACTGTCTTAAAAATATTCAAATAACTAAAGAAATATGTGGAGAAAGTCAAGGAAATAAAATATGGACAAAATGGAAATATAAATAGATACAAAACCTAAAAAAAAGCAAAAAGAAATTCTGGAGGTGAAAAGTACAATAACTGAAATTTTAAAATTCACTAGAGAGATTCAAAGACAGATCTGAGCAGACAGAATAAAGAATCTGTAAAGTTGATGATAGGACAATAGAAATTGCCAAGTCTGCAGAATAAAAAGAATGAAAAATATTTAAGAAATGTAAACAGAGCCTGAGGGACCTGTGGGACACCATCAAGTGGACCAACGTATGCATTTTTAGGGCCCTAGAAGGAGAAGAGAGGAAGAAAGCATCAGAGAAAATGTTTCAAAAAATAATGGCTGAAAATTTTCTAAATTGTTGAAAAATATCTGAGAAGATGAATGAATTCCAAGTATGATGAACTGTATAAAACCCACACTGAGATATATTATAATCAAACTTTTGAAAGACAATCAGATAAAGATCTTAAAAGCAGCAAGAGAGAAGCAACTTGTCACATACATGGGATCCTCAGTAAGAATACAAGCAATTTTCTCATCAGAAACTTTAGATGCCAGAAGGCAGTGGGCTGATATGATAAAAATGCTAAAAGAAAAAAAAAATTGTCAACCACGAATTCTATGTTTGGCAATACTGACCATGAAAATTGTGGGTAAAGTTAAGACATTCCCAGAAAACAAAGGCTGTAAGAGTTTGTTACCATTAGAGCTGCCTTGGGGGAAAAAATGCTCAAGGCAGTCCAGCAGGGTGACATGCAAGGGTACCAGACAGACAATCAAAGATGTATGAAGATAGAAAGACCTCAGTGAATATAAATGCATGGACAATAATAAAAGCTCGAATATTATAACAATAGTTTATAGCTTCACTTTTTCTTGTCTACATAATGGAAAGTAATACATTTAAAAATTATTAGTCTAAAAGCTAGTAGTATTATTGTAACTTTATGTGGAACTCCACATTTTGTTTTTACATAATTTAAGAAACTAATAAATTTTAAGAATTATTAGCTCATGTTTTCAGGCACACAATGTATAAAGATGTAATTTTATGGTGTCAACAACCACACAAGGCGGGGATTTAGCTGTAAAGGAGCAGAGTTGTATATGTTACTGAATTTAAGCTGGCACAAATTCAAATTAGAATGTTAAAACTTTAGGATGTGAAAGATAATCCCCATGCCAACCACAAAGAAAATAGCTATGGAATATACACAGAAAGAAATAAAATAAGAATTTAAACATTTCATTACAAAAAATCAACTAAATAAAAAAGGAGACAGTAATACAAGAAGATACAAAAAGCTATAAAGCATATAAAAAACAATTAGCAAAATGACATAAGTCCCTTCTTATATGTAATTGCTTTAAATGTAAATGGATTGAAATCTTCAGTCAAAAGACAGAGATTAGCAGAAGGGATAAAAACACATGATCCAACTATCTACTGTGCACAAGAAACTTAGATCCAAAGACACAAATAGGTTGAAAGTGAAAGAATTAAAAAATATATAATAATATTAACCAAAAGATAGCAGAAGTGTCTTAACTAATATTAGAAAAAAAAATAGATGTTTTATCAGTAAACGTTTATAACAACTAAAGAATTATATTATACATTAATAAAAGGGTTGATACAGCAAGGAGATGCAACAACTGTAAACATTTACACAGCTAATGAGACCATAAAATATATAAACAAAAAAACCAGCAGAATTAAAAAGAGAAATAAACAATTCTAAAATAATATTTAAGTCCTTAATGCCTACTCTCAGTAATGGATAGAACAACCAAACAGAAGATAAGTAGAGAAATAGATAAATAATACGATAAACCAAGTAGATTTAACAATCATATGTAGAACTTTCTACCCAATAACAATAGCATACACATTATTCTCAACTGATCATAGGACACTTTTCAGAAGAGACCATGTGTTAGACCAAAAATTATGTCTCAATGAATTTAAAAGAAAAATGTCAAGGTATCTTCCATGACCACAAGGAAATGAAGTTATCATAAGCAACAGAACTTGAATATTCACAAATTTGTGAAAATTAAACAACAAACTCAACTACTGGATCAACAAAATTTACAGGAGAAGTTAAAAAATACTTAGAGATAAATGAAAACAAATATGCAACATACTAAAACTTACAGGATGCCGCAAAAGCATTGCTAAAGGACAAATTTATACCTATGAAGACATTAAAAAGAAGAAAGATCTCCAATCAAAAATCTAATGTTACAACTGAAAGAACTAGAAAAAACAAACAAACAAAAAAACCCTAAACCCAAAGAAGCAGAAGGAAAAAGAAAAGATTATGTCATAGGTAAATGAAATAGCTAATAGAAAGACAATAGAGAAAAACAAACAAAAAATTGGTTATTTGAAAAGGTTAACAAAATTGGCAATCCTTTAGATATATGGGCTAGAAAAGAAACAAAAAAAAAAAAGAAAAAACGAGAAAAGACTTGAATTTAGTAATATCAGAAATGAAAGTGGAGGCATTATGACCAACTTTACAAAAACATGAAGGATTATATAAGGATTAAGTTGAAAATTACATGCTAACATATTAGATAACCTAGATGAGATGAACAAATTCTAACACCAAACTTACCCAGGAAAAATCACAAAGAAATGAAACAACTAAATAGATTAGTAAGGAGATTGCATCAGTAATCAAAGGTCTCCCAGCAAAGAAAAGCCCTTGACAGAAGCACATCAAGGGAACACCATGTGAGACAAAAAAACCTCAACAGCAGCCTTTGAGTCCAAGATCTTTATTCTGACATAGCCTACCCAAATGGGAAGGAACCAGAAAAACAATTCTGATAATATGACAAAACAAGATTTTTTAATACCCCTAAAAGATCACAATATCTCACCAGCAATGAATCCAAATGAAGACAAAATTTCTGAGTTGCCAGAAAAAGAACTCAGATGGTATATTAGTCTGCTCAAGGAGGCACCAGAGAAACATGAAAACAAACTTGAAGAAATTAAAAAAAAATACAGGAGATGGATGAAAAATAGCATAAATAAAAGACAATCACAACTTCTGGAAATGAAACACACTTAGAGAAATGGAAAATACACTGGAAAGTTTCAACAGAATCAAACAGGTAGAAGAAAGAACTGCAGAGCTCAAAGACAAGGCTTTCTAATTAGCCCAATCCAACAAAGACAAGGAAAAAGAAAGAGACAAAATGCACAAAGCCTCCAAGAAGTTTGGGATTATGTTAAACAACCAAACTTAATAAATAGTGTTCCCAAGACGGGAAATTTAAAGTTTGGAAAACTTATTGGGGAAATAATTGAGGAACATTTTGCTGGTCTTGCTAGAGATGTGGACATCCAAATACAAGAAGCTCAAAGAACACCCAAGAAATTCATTGCAAAAAGATTATCACTTAGGCACATAGTCATCAGGTTATCTAAAATCAAGATGAAGGAAAGAATATTAAGAGCTGTGAGGCCAAAGCATCAGGAAACCTATAAAGGAAAACCTATGTGATTAACAGATTTCTAAGCAGAAATCCTACAAGCTAGAAGGGATTGGGCTCCTATCATTAGCCTCCTTAAACAAAACAGTTAGATTGAACTCCTAGCTTTAGCCTCCTTATTAGCAAAGAATAATGTATCCAGCAAATCATGTATTAGCAAAGAATCATGTATCCAGCAAAACTAAGCTTCCTAAATGAAAGATAAAGTCTTTTTCAGACAAATGCTGAGAGAATTCACCACTACCAAGCCAGCAATACAAGAACTGCTAAAATGAACTCTAAATCTTGAAGCAACAGCTCAAAATACAACAAAATACAACTTCCTTAAAGCATAAACCTCACAGGACCTACAAAACAATCATAGAATGTAAAAACAAACAAACAAGGTATTCAAGCAACAACTAGCACAATGAACAGTACCTCACATCTCAGTACTAACCTTGAATGTAAATGACCTAAATGCTCCATTAAAAACATACAGAATGGCAGAATGGATAAGAATTCACCAAACAGGCTGGGCGCAGTGGCTCATGCCTGTAATCTCAGCACTTTGGGAGGCCGAGGCAGGCAGATCTGATATAAGAATATATATTCTTATATCAGATAAAAACAGACTTTAAAGCAACAATGGTTAAAGAAGACAAAGAGGGACATTATATAATGATAAAAGTTCTTGTCCAACAGGAAAATATCACAACCCTAAATATATATGCATCTAACACTGAAGCTCCCAAATTCATCAAACAATTACTACTAGACCTGAGAAATCAGATAGACAGCAAAACAATAATAGTGAGGGACTTCAATACTCCACTGACAGCACTAGACAGGTCATCAAGACACAAATTCAACAGAGAAACAATGAACTTTAACTATACCCTAGAACAAATGAACTTAACAGATATTTACAGAAAATCCTACCCAACAACTGCAGGATATGTATTCTATTCATCAGCAAATGGAACATTCTCCAAGATAGACCATATGATAGGCCACAAAGCAAGTCTCAGTAAATTTTAGAAAACAGAAATTATAGCAAGTACTATCTCAGATCATGGTGAAATAAAACTGGAAATCAACTCCAAAAGGGACCCTGAAAACCACGCAAACACAAGTAAACTAAATAACCTGTTCGTGAATGATCATTGGGTCAACAATGAAATCAAAATGAACATTTACAAAATTTTTTGAACTGAATGATAATAGTGACACTACTTATCAAAACCTCTGGGATACAGCAACAGTGCTAAGAGGAAAGTTCATAGCCATAAATGCCTACATCAGAAAGTCTGAAAGAGTACAAATTGGCAATCTAATGTCACACCTCAAGGAACTAGAGAAACAAAAGCAAACCTAACCAAAACCCAGCAGAAGAAAAGAAATAACAAAGATCAGAGCAGAACTAAATGAAATTAAAACAAAAATAACAATACAAAAGATAAGTGAAACAATAAGCTGGTTCTTTGAAAACATAAACAAAATTGATAGACCACTAGTGAGATTAATCAAAAAAGAAGAAAGAAGATCCAAATAAGCTCAATTAGAAATGAAATGAGAGATATTACAAGCAATACCAGAGAAATAGAAAAGATCATTCAAGGCTACTGTGAATACCTTTACATGCACAAACTAGAAAACCTAGAGGAGATTAATAAATTCCTGGGAATATACAATCATCCTAGATTAAATCAGGAAGATATAGAAACTCTAAACAGACTAATAACAAGCAGGGAGACTGAAACTGTAATTTTAAAAATGCCAACCAAAAAAGGTCAGGACTAGATTGACTAATAGTTGAATTATATCAGACATTCAAAGAAGAATTGGTACCAATCTTATTGAAACTACTCCAAAGGCTAGAGAAAGAGGAAGTCCTCCCTAAATTATCCTATGACACCAGTATTGCCCTAATACCAAAACCAGGAAAGTACATAATGAAGAAAAGCACAGACCAATATTCCTGATGAACATAGATGCAAAAGTACTCAACAAAATACTAGCTAACCGAATCCAACAGCATATCAAAAAGATAATACTCCATGGTCGAGTGGTCGAGTGGGTGACATACCAAGGAGGCAGGGATGGTTTAACATATTCAACTTCATAAATGTGGTATACCACATAAACAGAATTAAAACTAAAAATCACATGATCATCTCAATAGATGCCAAAAAAAGCATTTGACAAAATCTAGCATTGCTTTATGATTAAAACCCTCAGAAAATCAGCATATAAGGGACATATCTTAAGGTAATAAAAGCCATCCATGTCACACCCACAGCCAACATTATACTGAATGGGGAAAAGTGAAAGCATTCCCTCTGAAAACTGGACAAGACAAGAATGCCCACTTTCACTACTTCTATTCAACATAGTACTGGACGTCCTATCCACAACAATCACGTAAGAGGAAAAAAAGGGCATCCAAAGTGGTAAAGAAGAAGTCAAACTGTTGCTGTTCACTGATGATATCGTATACCTAGAAAACCCTAGGCTGGGCATGGCAGCTTACACCTGTAGTCCCAGCACTTTGGGAGGCACAGATGGGTGGATCACCTGAGGTCACCAGTTCAAGACCAGCCTGGCCAACATGGTGAAACCCCATCTCTACTAGAAATACAAAAATTAGCCAGGTGCAGTGGCAGGTGCCTGTAATCCCAGCTACTGGGGAGGCTGAGGCAGGAGAATTGCTTGAACCCAGGAAGCAGAGGTTGCAGTGAGCCAAGATCATCCCACTGCACTGCAGCCTGGATGACAGAGTAAGACTTTGTCTCAAAGAAAAAAAATGAAAACCATAAAGGCTCATCCAAAAAGCTCCTAAATCTGATGAATGAGTTCAGTAAAGTTTCAAGATATAAACTCAATGTAGTTAAATCAGTAACACCTATACACCAATGGTGACCAAGCTGAGAATCAAATAAAAAACTCAACCCCTTTTACAATAGCTGCAAAACCAATTAAAATACTTAGGAATATACCTAACCAAGTACGTGAACGACCTCTACAAGGAAAACTACAAAATACTGCTGAAAGAAATCACAGATGACACAAACAAATGGAAACACATCCCATGCGCATGGATGGGTAGAATCAATATTGTGAAAATGACCATACTGCCAAATGCAATCTATAAATCCAATGCAATTCCCATCAAAATACCACCATCATTCTTTACAGAACTAGAACAAAACATTTCTAAAATTCATATAGAACCAGAAAAGAGCCCACAGAGCCAAAGTAAGACTAAGAAAAAGAACAAATCTGGAGGCATCACATTACCCAACTTCAAACTATACTGTAAGGCTATAGTCACCAAAACATGGTACTGGTATAAAAATAGGCATATAGACTAATGGAACACAATAGAGAACTCAGAAATAAAGCCAAGTACTTACAGCCAACTGATCTTCAACAAAGGAAACAAAAACATAAAGTAGGGAAAGGATACTCTATTCAACAAATGGTGCTGGAATAAATGGCAAGCCCCATGTAGAAGAATGAAACTGGATCCTCATCTCTTACCTTATTAAAAAATCTACTCAAGGTGGATCAAAGACTTAAATCTAAGACCGAAAGTCATGACAATTCTATAAGATAACATCAGAAAAACACTTATAGACATTGGCTTAGGCAAGGACTTCATGACCAAGAACCAAAAAGCAAATGCAACAAAGACAAAGATAAATAGATGAGACTTAATTAAACTTAAAAGCTTCTGTACAGCAAAAGAAATAATCAGCAGAGTAAACAGACAACCCACAGAGTGGGAGGAAATCTTCACAAACTATGCGTCCGGCAAAGGACTAATATTTAGAATCTACAAGTAACTCAAACAAATCAGAAAAAAAATAATCCTATCAAAAAGTGGGCTAAGGACATGAATAGACACTTTAAAAGAAGATACACAAATGGCCGACAAACATGAAAAAATGCCCAACATCACTAATGATCAGGGAAATGCAAATCAAAGCCATAATGCAATACCAACTTACACCTGCAAGAATGGTCATAATTTAAAAATAAAAAATTATAGATGTTGGCATGGATGTGGTGAAAAGAATAGAATAGAGAGCCCAGAAATAAACCTTTGGCACTGCTGGTGATAATGTAAACTAATACAGCCACTATGGAAAACAGTATGGAGGTTTCTTAAAGAACTAAAATTATATCTACTATTTGATCCAGCAATCTCACTACTGGGTATCAACCCAGAGGAAAATAAGTCATTATATGAAAAAAACAAAAAAACAAAAAACAAACAAACAAACAAAAAACACGCTTCCACACACATGTTTATAGCAGCACAGTTTGAAATGGCAAAAATATGGAACCAGCACAAACACCCATCAATCAATGAATGAGTAGATAAAGAAAATGTGATATATATACACACACATATACATATACATACACACACACACACACACACACACCATGGAATACTACTCAGCCATAAAAAGAAACAAAATAATGGCATTTGCAGTAAACTGGTTGGAATTGGAGACCATAATTCTAAGTGGAGCAACTCAGAAATGGAAGCCAAACATTGTATGTTCTCACTTATAAGTGGGAGCTAAGCTATGAAAACACACTGGCATAAAAATGATACAATGGACTCTGGGGACTCGGGGAATGTCGGGAAGGGGCTGAGGGATAAAAGACTACACATTAGGTACAGTGTACACTGCCCAGGTGACAGGTGCACCAAAATCTCAGAAATCGCCACTAGAACTTATCCATGTAGTAAATAAATAAATAAATAAAATAAACAAAAAAGCACTTGACAAAATTCAACACACTTTCATGATAAAAACACTCAACAAACTAGAAATGGAAGGAAACTATCTCAACGTAATAAAACCAATATATATTAAGAAACAAAACACACAGCCAACCTAGTATTCAGTAGTGAAAGACTGAAAGCTTTTCTCCAAGATCAAGAGCAAAGTAAAGATTCTTTTTCTCCACTTCTATTTAACATAGTTGTGAAAGTTTTAGCCAGAGCAATTAAGCAAGAAAAATACATAAAAATGATCCAATTTGGAAAGAAAGTAAAATTATTTCTGTTTCCAGATGTAATCTTTTTTTTATTTTTTATTTTTTATTTTCTGAGACAGAGTCTCGCTCTGTCGCCCAGGCTGGAGTGCTGTGGCCGGATCTCAGCTCACTGCAAGCTCCACCTCCCGGGTTTATGCCATTCTCCTGCCTCAGCCTCCCGAGTAGCTGGGACTACAGGCTCCTGCCACCTCGCCCGGCTAGTTTTTTTTTGTATTTTTTAGTAGAGACGGGGTTTCACCGGGTTAGCCAGGATGGTCTCGATCTCCTGACCTTGTGATCCACCCATCTTGGCCTTCCAAAGTGCTGGGATTACAGGCCTGAGCCACCGCGCTCGGCCTCCCGATGTAATCTTATACATAAAAACTAAAGATTAATACAAATTGTTTGAATTAATGAATTGACAAAAGTAGCAGGATATAAAGTTAACAGATAAAAATTGTCTTTCTATACATTAACAACGGACATTCTGTAAAGGAAATTAAGAAAATAATTCCATTTACAATAATTTCAAAATGAAGAAAATACTTAGGAATTAACTTAACCAAGAAGATGAAAGACTTGTACAATGAAAACAACAAAAAATGCTGAAATGAAGAGGGCATAAGTAAATGGAAACACATCTTGAATTCATGGGTTGGAAGACTCAATCTTGTTAAGACATCATTATGACCCAAAGCGATTTATAGATTCAGTGGAATTCTTATTAAAATCCCAAGTATTTTTGCAGAAATAGAAAAACCTATCCTAAAATTCATATGGAATTGAAAGGGACCTTGAATAGCCAAGACAATCTATTAAAAAAAAAAATAAAGCTAGAGGACTCACATTTCCTGATTTAAGGACCTACTATAAAGATACAAAATTTAAAACAGTGTGGTATTGGTGTAAAACAGATAAATAAAACAATAGAATAGAATAGAGAGCCCAGAAATAAACCTTTACCTATATGGTCAAATGATTTTTGACAAGGACATCATGTTCATTCAATGAGGAAAGTATAATCTGAATAGACCATGCAGTTCTATCCAACATTTTTTCAAGTATCTCTACACATGTATCAGGCTCTTACAATAAGGGACATGTTGATGTAGGATCAATTTTGCTGCTGTTTCTGCATTTCTCTGCTAAACTAGAAGTGACATAGCAAAATTTATCTTCCAATAGTTTAATAACATCACAATGACTAAGAGATTATTAACAGGCACTGGGATTATATTTCCAAATCTTCAATTTACCTGGTGCTATCAAAATTTGAGCTAGTCTAAAGTACTTTAAACTAATGTTCTGTTTGTTTCATTTTAGCCAAAAACAAGTTGATTTAATATTTGGAGAGAAAGAGGTAAAGTTTATAAAGGTATAGATGTATACTGTATAAAGTTCATATTTTCAACTGTTCTGTAAAACACATAATCATTTTCTTGACTGAATTCATGCTGTACCAAATAATCATTAACATTTATCGGAAAGGTTGAGTTCAAACTTTATGTCTAGGTATTGTTAAACACTAACTTTTCTAGCAAAATTTTATCCACAGTCAATATTTTCATTATCCTTATCAACATTATTCTTAACAACAAAATCCATAGTCTTACTTAAGCTAGGCAATTCTTACCTTTACTGCAATACTACAAATATAATTGTGACTTCAATATTTCTGACTAACTAGTCGCTATTTATGGATATTAGGTTCATGCTTAACACCAAAATTAATTCAGCCAGAGGCGTAAATGGACTACATTTGCTCCTTTTGTCTGTCATGTTAATTACTACCAATCTCTATAGATTAGTCAAGCATTCAAACTGCCATGGCAATCAGACTAAACATTACACACACACACACACATGCACACACACACACACACACACACAGAGACACACATACACATATTCTCACAGATTCAATGCAAGAACTGAATATTTGTTTCCCAATATTACAACTTTACTGAATGATAATAGCTGCAAAAAAACCAAAATATTCAATATTTAATATGTTTGAATCTTTAAAGTGCTGATTTTTAAGTTTATGCTGCATTATCCTGGAACACACAAACAGTTATCTTTCCAGGTGAAGCTAACATTTTCTATTCCAATGACAAGCCTATTAATGAAGCCCAAGTTGACTGTGTAAGCCATGAAGTGTTTGTCTGAGGAGCCAGTTCTGGAGTTTCTTCCATTCCCATCCTGGTTCCTCCATTCTCTGTGTAACCCTGGGCAAATCTGTGTCATTCTTTTTGACTCAAGTTTTCCATATGTAAAGTTACAGTAATAATTGCCATTTATATATTATTTTTTCTGAACAGGTGTCATGAGAATTAATGAGATTATTAACCAGTAGACCTCCAGGCCATTGTCAGTGTCAGGATAGCATTATTGGCCTCTACAGGAAAAGATATGAGAGGGTTCGGGGGAAGAGGAAGAACCTTGATGAAATGGGAAGGACATTGAAAATAGAGCTAGGTAATGATATTACCCTTTTAAAAATTGGATAAAGTAAGTAAGTGAAAAAGGCAAAAAGAAGTCCTTCCATTTCCCCTTATTCTAATGTAGTCCAGCCTTCTCTAACGCTACACTACTTCAACCAAACTAGGTTATCTGTTTCCTCTGTTCTCCCATTATAATCAGCAATGCCCATTTCCTTCCATCATTCATCACAGTAGATTGCTAATATGACTTTCTTGTCCAAAACATTTCAATTAAAAAAAATAAGATGCTGTATTTTATTTGTCTATCTACAGAATAGAGCATTGGGTCAGGCACTTACTTGTGCTAAAAGAAGACAATATGGATGTGAATGGAGGGAGATTTTTGTATAATTGAAAGGTACCATATTGTTTGGAAAGGAGAAGTGGCTTCCTGTTCTGTAATGCATATGCTATGAACAACATTTTTTGGCACTTGGAAATGAATGTCAGGAAAGGCCTTAATCTAATATTCATTCATTCATTTTTTTTTAATTGCCCAATTGCCAAGCCTTGTTTTCTATGATGACAGAGAAGCAGGAAGAACCTCTTATTAAGCTGAAATTGTTGTTCAAAGTAAAGGAACGCAGCACTAAATCTGAATTAGTAATCAACTAAATAGATCAGTCCATATGCTTGATGGTGATGTTTCAGTTAACATTTTCTTTAATCAGCTAATGATGCAATCCACTAATCTTGTCTTTTTCTCTTTAAAATGTTTCTTAAATCTGAAGTCATATAAGCATCTTTTAGTAAAATACAGACCTAAAAATGGAGATAGCTTTTTTAAATTTTTAGATCTAAGCCTAATTTTTATTTTATTAAGAAAATCAACCTAACTCCTTCACTCACTTTTCTCCCATCTTCTGCAGTTAGACTACAAGCAGTTAAAACCACTTTGTTTCCCAAAGACCCAAATTCTAAAGCAAACAACATTTCTAAATAATCACACATAGTGCCCATATACTGCATATTTTGTGGTAATGTGTCTCTATCACCCCATGGCACAGGCAGCTCCAAAAATGCCTGAAGAAAAAGATAACACAGGTATCTTAGTTTTAGTTCGCTATAGTTTGCATGCTCATACAGTTTATAGAAGTGGAAGACTCACAGGGTTGCCTCATTCATCTCTCAGAGCATAGATGAAGATTCTAAGAAACAGCTGTACAAAGATGCACAAGCTGTTAGTTGGAGTTGCAATGCCAGAGCCCTGCCATCCAATCCAGGTAATTTCCCACTGTGTCCTGCTCCTTGCCTGAATTCAACATTATATTATTCACATTTACCTCTATGGAGTAACTCGATTTCTCCATCTTTCTCTCCTTGCCACTCCTGTGCGTCACTCTATTTAATTAAAGAGTCTTTTGTGAACTACTTCAACTCTTTAAAGACTGAGTTAACTGAAGTTAAGTGTTGGAGATTAAATAAATTTGAAAAAAAAGAAATGAAAAAAGTGATTTAAGAAACATCTGTCTTTGTTAATTATACTACCATAAAAAATTTCCTAGCCGGGTGTGGCGGCGAGCGCTTGTAGTCCCAGCTACTTGGGAGGCTGAGGCAGGAGAATGGTGTGAACCCGGGAGGCGGAGCTTGCAGTGAGCCGGGATGGCGCCACTGCACTCCAGCCTGGGGGACCGAGTGAGACTCCGTCTCAAAAAAAAAAAAAAAAAAAAAAAAATTTCCGTAATGTTAAGAACCAGGGTACATGTTTTATTTAAGTGACAAAAGGGTTCTAATCTATAGCAACATTGAGCTATAAATATAGCATGTATTTAAAAAAACAAGAAAGCATAGCATTTGCAGTAAAAAGAGAACTTACCTTAGTTTTTCTGAGGAAAAATGTTATATTTTATTAAGCTTTAATGTCCCTTTCATAATTCCCAGGCCTTTTCTATCAATGTTTAAAAAGTAGAAACATTGCCCTGCAGATATATATTAAGTTTGCAAAAATATATGTACTCATTATACAAAGTAAAATGCTTTAAATATGAGTGGTTCTGCATAAAAGTTTGTCCTATGTCAGTAAATAGATACTTAAAATACAGTTTTTCATGGAAATAATATTCTACATGGTACTTAATTTTACAGGCCAGTTTATGAAAGGCTGGCTTTTCCAAGACAGAATTTACAAAAGCAGAAACACTTCTCTTAGATGGCAGCAATGAGGTAAAAGTCCTCTCCCACACCTAGCAATAGCAACTGGCTGCATTACAGCTCCTGGAGAGGTTGAGGTACAAAGAATTATTCATAAAACGGAAGTTCATAGTTTGTGGTCTGTTCATTCAAGAAATAAATGATATACTAATCTCTTTTATACTGTGGAACAATTATTATGAGGTGGGCATAGAAATACATATTCAGACATACCATAGAAAATGAAACACAAAACCTCACAACACAGAAGAAAAAGAAACTAAATTCATGAGCATTTCCTACATAGCAGAAACTATCACACACAAATAACTTAAACTTCATCCCAGTCCTATCAGGAAGGTATTGTTATGTCTAATCAACAAGGGAGAAAGCTGAGTACAAGAGACCAATGGTTTTCTCCCCAGTCTCTTAGCTGATAGGCAGAAGAACTCTAATTCAAACTCTGCCTGACTCCCAGACCCAAGATTGTTTCTTCACCAGCCCTCTGGTTATGGTACCAAAGACTGCCATCAACCTCTATCTGGAAGCTAAAAAGTTCAAGGAAACGTTTTCAAAAGCTAAAATGAAGCACTACAAAAACTTTTCCTAGTATAGATCTAAGTGTCCCAAGTAACACAAAGAGGAAGAAACCAACTGTGAATGATAATTACATTAATTCCTCGGAGGGCAGAAAAAAATGGAATTTTAAAAACCACATAATTAAAGACATCAGTATAACTATCTGTCCTAAGTTTCAGATCTAACCACCAGAGTGGAGCTAAAACCAATTTTTCCATTCTCCAATGCAGAGGCTGCCAGCCAATAGTGTCTCAAAGGAATGGGACAAAAATTCCATTGAAGCAGAAATAGAGTAGTTTTCAGATAGTGGCAGTGATGTGGATTCTTAAAAATAAAATACACCTAGAATAATTTACATTTCTCTTTTTGACAAGTGATGTTTATTTTGTAACTTTAGTTTTAGTTCGCTTATGCTAAAAGAAATTTCAAGGGTCCAAAAGACTATTCAGTACTTGACAATATGCCATGTGATGGCTGCATTTTGTGCCAGCACACCTGTTTTCTATCATCGTGGTGCCTATATTGTTTAAGTGTTTATAAATTCAGAGAATACATGTACATCTGTAAAACCGTCACTTCCTTTAAATCCTAAGTTATAGTATGCATCAAATTATCATCTTAATACATCAATTTCAAGTCCAGAAAAAAATACACATTTATTTGAGCAATTGCTTCTTATCCTTTATTGTGACTGCATTCCAAACTTAATGATGTTCTTATTATTTAGGTGTTTAGGTATTCGGTGTCAAAAATTATTCTTTAGGCCCTATTTTTTAACTTTACAGTAAGAAAAGAAAATGAAGGTGAACTTACTAATAAAACCCCAAATATCTTAGTAAACCCATAAAAGAAAAATAAGAGGAAATATTTACTCTTTTCCTAAAAAGATGTGATTTCAAACATTATATGTTGAAAAACATTATACATTGAACATTAATTATAATGAATGGTTTTATATGTACCCAGATATTTTACCAATGTGCCTACTTAGGAACTAAGAGAGAGAAAGTAAAAATTATTTAGGAATGAACTGAACTATGGAAAAACTAAAATCATTTAGAATTATTTCTGGGGTTTACATATTATTTTGTTTCATTCACTGCATACATTTGCAAATCATGACATATTAAAGTGAGAATAGAACAATCTCCTCTGAAAAATCATTTTTTCAAAATACTACATTTTAAGTCCATTATATATATTTTATAAGTGTTCATAAATGTAATGAAAATATTTGTGCTTTGAAATCACGCAGCCCTGGATTTTAATCCTGGCTCTACGTTTTACTGGTTGGGAGATGCTGGGCAATTAACATTGTACATTCACACATTTCACACATTTGTTTACCCATCTATAAATGAAGACAACAATAGCATCTATCCTATAGGGTGTTGTGATGATTAAGTGAATTAATGCATAGAGTAAACACACTATCTGTCACATAATGAGCACCAAATGAACAGTAATTCTGTCTATATATACAGTGTTCCAAATTTATCTTTTATTTTTGTATACTTGTAGTTAAGTCATATTGGCATTAACTATACTAATCTCATAAATATCAAAATATCATCCTATGATATTTGGGTTGAAAGAAACCATAGACATTATTTTCTGCAATCCCTATAGATAAAGAACCGTAGGAAATTCCTAGCTCAAACCCTGTAGAACTTTGTATTCTCTAAGGTACTAATAAAATATTTGAGTGAGACAAAGAAGCAGGCCGAATGAGAATCTTTACAAATGTGGATCCCGAAAGGCTAAAACATCACTAGGTTCTAGCTAACTTAATTTCCTACACATGAGTCTCTGCATGACTGGAAAATGTAGATTTCTGTTCTGTGTTAGTGTTACAAATTACCACAAATTTAACAACTTAACACACATTTAACATCCCCTAGTACCTGTAGGTTCAAAGTCTAGGCATGGCATGACCAACCTGTCTGTTCAGACTCTCACCAGATAGAAATAGGTGTCAGCTAGGGCTGTGATCTCAACTGGGGCTTACGGTCCTCTTTCAAGATTACTAATGAATTCATGTTAGAACTCAGTTCCTCACAGTTTAGATTTAGGTCCTCATTTCCTTGCTAGCTGTCAGCTTGGTACCACTCTCAGCAACTAGACACTGGCAGCAGGTTTTTGCCATATGGGCCCTGTAGACAGTTCCACAACATAGATTTTTGCTTTCCTCCATGTGAGGGTTAGTGTGACTCTTTGACTCTCTTCTGCAAACAACCCAGAGAAAATGCTCTGTTTTTAAAGGGCTCGTCAGATAAGATTGGGCCCACCCAGCATGATCTTCCTCTAGCCATATAACATCATGTTCTCAAGGGAGCAACATATCAACCTATTAACAGACCACCCCCACTTATGAGGATTTTACAGGGCATGTACCCCAGGGAATGAAAGTCCCGTAGGTTGTTTTTGGACCCTCTCTAGTACATTTTTGTAACAAAAATAATACTAAAGAGGAAAAGAAAAAAACAAAGGTCCTTGCCAGCACCGATATATCTTGGTTGGATAGTTTTACTATCAGCACATAGAAGTTGCAAAAGTCCCTGAATCTCAAGCTACCAGCCATAAGAAACTCATTCACCTCATTAACTTCACAAAATAAGTGCCCATACGTCTTTAAAGATTGTTTGTTTGAAGGGGTGTTAAATTACTAGCCTACTCTGTACACTCATATTTGTCTCTCAAGTACTCTGTCATTATTATATTTTCTCATTTTAAAGTCTATATATTGAGTTAATGATAGTTTTTGGCTTTGGGATAATGGAGAGATACTTCTTTAATTATATTTGACTATATGGTGAATTCTCATTTCATAAATATGAAAAGGTAAATAAGAAGTAATCAACTTTTAGGACCTACAATATATTTTGTTTTTATTAGAGATGAGGCTTAAAATGATAGAGATGTTGGCCGGGCGCGGTGGCTCAAGCCTGTAATCCCAGCACTTTGGGAGGCCGAGACGGGTGGATCACGAGGTCAGGAGATCGAGACCATCCTGGTCTACACGGTGAAACCCCGTCTCTACTAAAAAATAAAAAAAACTAGCCGGGCGAGATGGCGGGTGCCTGTAGTCCCAGCTACTTGGGAGGCTGAGGCAGGAGAATGGCGTAAACCCGGGAGGCGGAGCTTGCAGTGAGCCGAGATCGCGCCACTGCACTCCAGCCTGGGCGACAGAGAAAAAAAAAAAAAAAAAAAAAAAAAAATGATAGAGATGTTAAGCGATTTTATTAAGACCACAGTCTAACATTGGGAGGAGAGAGTAAACAGCTGATAGCAGCTCAAGCCATGGGTACATAGAGTTCACTCCAGGCAGCCCTGATGTCAGATCTCAAGCGCACTGCTAATTACCAGGCTTCACATGCAGCTAGGAGTTAGAGTTTTAGTGAGCACCTTCCCAAGGTTAGGACTGGGGTAGGAACTGCATGGAATTGCCTTGCAATAGAAAGACATTACTGGACTGCAGTTGAGAGTGACCAGGAAATGAAGCACTGGCAAGCAGTTAGTCGGGTAAACGCTTCACTTGGAAATCACTTATTTAGAGTCTTTTATAAATAACTCTCTACAGTTGGCAGATTCTTTGTTCCTTTTGTTTTCTTCTGGAAGCCAGTAAAGCAGATGATCCCCCTTCTCTACAAGAACATCCTCAACTCTTCTCACCCCAGGGAATAGTTAATGAAATAATTATTTGAGATTATTTGAATGATTGATATTTGGAAGAAGTAATCTGCGGATATTGGCTTCCTGGAAACAGAGGAGAAAATTTGAGAGAAAATCACACTGCTTTCTCAAATCAAGAACTTTGTGAGTGGGCCTGCTGTGTGCAGGCTACAATCCTTGGATAGGTTTCTGTGCCAGAGGGATAGAGTAGAGGGCAATTCTAAGAAGATGGGCCCACCCTATAAAGGTGGCAAAATAAACTTACCTAAATAGCAACGTGGGCTTTATTAGACCAATCTATTCACCACCTTCTTCGGGAAATTTAAAAGTTTAGAAGGCTTTACCCATACATTTTTAACATGTTATGGCAACTTGAAATTTGAGGATAACAGGAGACTGACAAGAGCTAGGGAAAAGGATGTAGGAATACATGCTTGATAGGGGTGGAAATATGAGGATTCAGCAGTATTTGTAGAAAACACAAATCTGAGGTTAGTGGGAAATTGGAATTGCTTGGTAAAGACTTCATGATATGGTGCATGCCAGTAAAGGATAGAGAGAGGCACCTAATCTGAAGAGAAATCACTGATTTCTGGAACTTTTTGGCCAATGTTATAATCATTCACATTTTTATGAACAATTATTAAAAATTGGAGGCTAAGTATCTCTTTGTTAAGGTATCTTTTATTAGATTATCAAAGTTGTGTAGTAGCCCCTGTTCTGATACCTGCTGCTAGTCTGATATCTGACTGACTTGGAATAAATATGAAACAGTGTTCTCTCATCCTATCTAAGAATGAATAATAGAGAATTTTAGATACGGATTACGTTTTATGAATATAAAAACTTTAGAAAAATGAATCAGTTCCAAAGAATCCCACTTAACTTCTATTTGCCTACAAGAAGCTCTACATAGCAAGATAGAGCTGTACCTAAAATAGATATGGCCATTTGAAAGAAGATGTGAAATACCTTCATATTGTGAGAATGACAGAGGCTTAAAAGGATCTTCAGGTCTCAGCAGAGAGGGTGAGCTGCCCAAATTGAGTTAAAGAAAGGCAGGTGATGCATGTTAGATGGATTAAATTCACGACACCCAATAAGTCACATTTTAAGGAGAAGAATGAGGGTCAATGAGCTCTCTAAGAATATACCAAGCACAGATTTTCATACACATATTCTTACTATAGATCCATCTAAAGTAGAAACTTAAGTTCTGCTCTGCTGTTTTGTAGTAATTCATATCTATGAAATGTGGAAAGCAGCCTCTGGAGTCACCATTTTACCTTGGAGTGACTGCGTGAATCACTCTTCACCGCTGACCTTCTTTAGCACATATTTAAATTTATTTTGTTAATTTTTTAACACTGCTCCTTGGGGAGCAAAGCTACCCTATAAGCAGTGTGCCCAGAGTAGCCTAATTACTGACTGGTTGCTATGCATTATTTTGTATCATCTTAGATTATCCAAAAATTGATTCTATTCTAACATTCTTGAGTTGAAGAATTTGGTTTAATATAGCACTCAGTCTGCTACACAGAGTGGGTAGAAAACCCAAATTTAGTGAATGAACTGAGTGGGAAATCTGTCCAACAAATAGATAAGAATGTCTAGTCTTTTTTCTTGCAGCCCTATCTACTTCATCCATTCAAAAGTTTCCTATTTTTCTCTGAATAGGCATGTTTATGTGGCTTCCTGGACCTAGCTTCAGAAAAAAAAAAAAAGACACAAACTACTGCAATAACAGAAAGACAGAATTGATCTGGTCATATTTCCCTGTACCTAAAACATATATGTAAAAAGGGACTGATTATTTTATCGATTTTTAAAAATCTAGGTTGCAATTCAAAAGGAACAGCACATATAGGCAAAGTCTATGTGAATGTCAGGACATTCTCCTTCAAATAAAAAAAAAATTGCACCCTATTTTTACCTATCACATTATCTGAACACATTTCTGTATTTTAAATTAGTTTCCAAAAACATTTGGTTTGTGCCGATTGACTTTTTCAATTAAACCTTACAGTTTTACTTCCTTGTGAAGTGCTCAAAATCTGCAAAATTCACATCAGAAACCAGTGTCTTTGTCAATGTTAACAATAATATTAGTATGAAACATCTTTCAGATACTCTCATTTCTTTCCTGAATGTAATATAAAGCCTATCATCAACTCAGCCTCTAAGTAAACATAGTAATGTGTAGTCTCAACATGGGAGCCATTCATCACATTGAAGACAGTGTCAATAATTGCTTAAATATTCAAAACTGACTCTGCATCCTAACAGTCAGCAGTAGCACATTTATTCAGCAATGGTTCTTTTATGTAATAGAATGGTTTTTAAAAACCTGCTGTTCTCATCTATTCGTATGTATTATATCTCTTTTAAAACTCACATACATGCTCACAGAAGCACATCCAAGTTTAAATTATATTGTTACTTTATAACAGTTTCAGATGCAGCAAGGCAATATTATCTCTAAATACACAATGAGTATTATGTACAAAAGAGGCAGTGCTCCAATCTGTATCTTCGTTTTAAGGCACTCTAGACTAGGAGCCACTCTAAGCCTTGCTAAGACAAGATAAGCTGCCCCCAAGAGCAGAAACTCACTTGGCATTGTTGCTGCTATGAATGGCAAAACTGCAATTACTTTTGCATCAACTTAATATTTGTGATTCTCTCTTAGCGCACACTCACCTGGATCGCGTCTCTTCCCTTCCTGACTTCTAGTGATGTTTTTTTTCTGAGCTATGTTTTTTCCTAATACCGTGATGGTCATTTGTCATTTACCATTTACCAAACTAGATACCTGTCTCTCAGATACGTGTGCCCAAATTCTCACTTTTTATAGATCCTTCCACTTGACTTGACTTAACTCTAAAGATGGTGGAGTAAAGATGAGATTATGCTGAGCTGTACTGATCCAGAATAGCCCATGACTATAGTCTGGAATAGCCCAGCCAGAAATGGTGGGACTGTCTAGAGCCCAAGAGCTCTTTCCTACCAACAGTCTTTAGATTTAATATTCAGTGCATCACTGTAGGGGGCTGGGCACCCTAGATAAGGTAGGTCAGTGCATCTCCTAACCCCCCACTATACCCTTATGCCCTTGCTTATTGTACCGTGCTTACCCAACTGAATATGCCAATGCCAATATCTTAGAATTAAAGCAGACTCTCCAGCCCTCATGGGGAATATATCTAGTCCTCCATGGTGCCCTTTTACATGAGTCTCTGAAGCCGCGTAAAACTCCAGTCCTGCTTGTGCTTCATTAGCTCCACTGGTTCCATAACTAGTCTTGGTATTGACCCCATCTTGTGGGTTAACCTTCATGTCTCAAACCCAAGACACACTTCTAACATTGTTCCTTTATCTTTTGTATTGTTTTCTGTTATTATTATTATTATTATTTGAGACAGACTTTTGTTCTTCTTGTCCAGGCTGGAGTGCAATGGTACGATCTCGGCTCACTGCAACCTCCACCTCCCGGATTCAAGAGATTCTCCTGCCTCAGCCTCCCGAGTAGCTGGGATTACGGGCATGCACCACCATGCTTGGCTAATATTCTGTATTTTTATTAGAGACAGGGTTTCTCCATGTTGGTCAGGCTGGTCTCGAACTCCCAACCTCAAGTGATCCACCCGCTTCGGCCTCCCAAGGTGCTGGGATTATAGGCATGAGCCACCACGCCTGGCCTGATATTCTTTTCTTACACAGTAATACACCATTATCTAATGCCTGTGACTACTATGGACTTCTATATATTTATTTATAGGGTGGAATGACTAGAATTACCAAAAGGAAGAAATACATAGCTTATATATGAAGAAAGCACTTTGGTAATGAAATTCTCCAAAAAGTGTTTATGATTACTGAATAACTTTTCAGTCATTTTAAGACTGCAATATAAAATTAACCATCATAATTATGTGGCGTCACAATAAACATAAAGGAGACTTGGTAAAAATTTAAAATCACAAAATCTGTACTTTCTAATTTTCAGCTTTCCTTTTCCACAATAGCACAGTTTTGATATTGACTTCTCCTACACAATTTGACTTCTGCTCTAATTTCTTTTTAATGTAAGATTATATCAAATAACTGAAACCCCAATTTCTCAAGCAAGGGGAACATGCAACAGCCAATAATATTTTTATAAGCAACCAAACTTGCTGCTGAAAACAAGTGAGCAGAGAGGTGCCAAGTGCGAGTGTGTTCTGTGATGATAGCATTCACTATCAAGTTTTAATAACTTTCCAGTTATTGAACACATGATCCTAGGTGACAAAGCTGCAATTTCAGCTGAACAGAATATTTATATAGCTCTCATTCTCTGCAGTAACTCAAGATGCACAAATATTAATTGATCATCTGTATGGAAAATATTTGGAATATTCCTTTTGGATTCCAAAGAATGAAATTTGGACTGACACTTTGGTAACTGAGTCTAGATGATAGCAGAATAGGCCTGAAGCATTCTGTTCTCAGTCACAAGCAAAGTGGGAGGTGAAGAAATTCTGCATATGGGTTTTCCTAACTTAGAGAACATTGAGTACTAAGGCTATTGAACCAACAGGCAAAATTCTGTCAAGGCTGTTTTAAAATGGCAAACAAAAGGATTAGTGAGTCTGGAATTATACTTGCAGGCCCTATACAAGAATTTCATATACCAAGGACTCAATTTATCAAAGTTTAGCTACTTATATTCTGCTGTCCTTGTTTTTATACGTTTCTCTTGGGTTTTGTTTTATTTTTCTTTATTTTCTTTTTTTTCTTAAAACTTTATTTAAGTTTCTCTTGGGTTTTGTTTATATTTGTATAATATTTTTATAAAAAGTATTTTGCATTTTAATTTAAATGTATTTTATAATGATAAATTATTCCATTTCTAGAACTTGAAAACCACTAACCCTGTGCCATATGAGATGACTATAAAGCAAACTTGATGAGAACAAAACGTGTTATTAAGCTTTAGTTAGAGGGTGATGCTTAACAAAGGCTCTAAGCCTGAAGATTATCTGAGTTTTTTTGTCAGGGAGAAAACCAAAATTTAGAGTACTGTTTAAGACATATTAGAACTAAATTGAGACTTTTCTCCTTGAAGTAATCAAGTCTGAAAGATAATTGGAAAATACTTTTCTAACCACATAATTTAATATTACCCAAAGTTATTTCCACTGTTGAGAGTACCACACTGATATGGTTTGCCTGTATCCCCATCCAAATCTCTTCTTGAATTGTAGTTCCCAAAATCCCCACGTGTCATGGGAGGGACCTGGTGGGAGGTGATTTAATCATGGGAGCATTTGCTCTCATGCTGTTCTCATGATACTGAATGAGTTCTCACAAGATCTGATGGTTTTAAAAGATGCTTTTCCTCTTGATGCTGTTATGTGAAGAAGGATGTGTTTGCTTCCCCTTCTGTTATAACTGTTAAGTTTCCTGAGGTCCCCACCCCAGTCATGCTGAACTGTGATTCAGTTAAACCTGTTTCCTTTATAAAGTATCCAGTCTGTGGTATGCCTTTATTAGCAGTATGAGAATGAACTAATACAGTAAAATGGTATCAAGAGTGGGGTTCTGCTGTAAAAACACCTGAAAATGGGAAGCAACTTTGGAACTGGGTAACTGACAGAGTTTGGAACAGTTTAGATGACTCAGAAGAAGACAGGAAAATGTGGGAAAGTTTGGAAATTCCTAGAGACTTGGAGGGCTCAGAAGACAGGAAGATGTGGGAAAGTTTGGAACTTTCTAGATACTTTTTGTATGGCTTTGACCAAAATGCTGATAGTGATATGGAGAATAAAGTCCAGGCTGAGGTGGTCTCAGATGGACTTCCCTCAGATGTTGGGAACAGGAGTAAAGGTTACTCTTGCTATTCAAAGAGACTGGTGGCATTTTGCCTCTGCACTAGAGATCTGTGGAACTTTGAACTTGAGAGAGATGATTTAGGATATCTGGTGGAAGAAATTTCTAAGCTGCAAAGCATTCAAGAGGAAGCAGAGCATAAAAGTTTGGAAAATTTACAGTCTGATTATGCTATAGAAAAAAAGAGAACCCATTTTCTGGGAAGAAATTCAAGCCTGCTCTAGAAATTTGCCTAAGTAATGAGGAGCCAAACATTAATTACCAAGACAATGGGGAAACTGTCTCCAGGGCATGTCAGAGATCTTCATGGCAGCCCCTCCCATCACAGTCCTGGAGTGCTAGGAGGGAAAAGTGGTTTCACAGGCTGGGCCCAGGATCCCCCTGCTCTATGCAGGCTTGGGACATAGGTCCCAGGGTCCCAGCTGCTTCATCTCCAGCTGTGGCTAAAAGCCACCAATGTATAGCTCAGGCTGTTGCTTCTGATGGTGCAAGCCCCAAACCTTTGTGGCTTCCATCTGGTGTTGGTCCTGCAGGTGCACAGAAGACAATAATTGAGATTTGGGAACCTCTGCCTACATTTCAGAGGATGTATGGAAATGCCTGGATGTCCAGGCAGAATTTTACCACAGAGACAGAGCCCTCGTGAAGAACCTCTGCTAGGACAGTGTGAAAGGGAAATTTGGGGTTGGAACCCCCACACAGAATGCCCAGTAGGGCACTGCCTAGTGGAACAGTAAGAAGAAGGCTACAGTTCTCCAGACTCCAGAATGGTATATCCACCAACAGTTTGCACCATGCAACTGGAAAATCTTCAGACACTCAATGCCAGCCTGTGAAAGCATCTGGGAGAGGGGTTTTATCCTGCAAAGCTACAGGAGTGGAGCTGCCCAAGGCCATGGGGGTCCACCTGTTGCATCAGCATGACATGCATGTGAGATATGGTGTCAGAGGAGATCATTTTGGAACTTGAAGGTTTAATTACTACCTATTGGATTTTGGACTTCCATGGGGCCTGTAGCCCCTTCATTTTGGCCCTTTTCTCCCATTTAAAATGGGTGTATTTACCTGATGCCTGTACCAACATTGTGTCTAGGAAGTAACTAACTTGCTTTTGATTTTACAGGCTCATAGGTGGAAGGAATTTACCTCAGATGAGACTTTGGACTTAGACTCTTGAGTTAATGTTGGACTTTGAAGGACTGTTGGAAGGGCATTATTATGTTTTGAAATGTGATGACATGAGATTTGGCAGAGGCCAAGGGCAGAATGATATGGTATGGCTGTGTCTCCACCTAAATCTCATCTTAAATTGTAGTTCCCATAATTCCCATGTGTCTTGGGAGGGACATGGTGGAAGATGATTGAATCACATTTGTGGTTACTCTCATGCTGTTCTCATGATAGTGAGTGAGTTCTCATGAGGTCTGATGGGTTTTTAAGGGTCTTTTCCCCCTTTTGCTTGGCACTACTCCTTGCTGCCACCATGTGAAGAAAGACATATTTGTGTCCCCTTCTGCTACGATTGTAAGTTTCCTGAGGCTTCCCCAGCTATGTTAAACTGTGACTCAATTAAACTTCTTTCCTCTATAAATTACCCAGCATTGGGTATATCTTTTAATAAAGGAGCATGAGAACAGACTAATATCCACACTATAAGATAATATGAAACATTTGAGCATATTATAATAGCTCACTGGCTGCTGTGTCTGTAGGTTTTCGTGCATATAATAAAATCGAATATAGAGTAGCTTAATCAAGTGGACTTTTTGTTTTCACATTAATCAAAATCTGAAGGTAGGGAGTAGAGGGATAAGGAAGATGCTTGAGAAAGTCATTATGTCTCAGTTTCTTCTAATTTTTTGCTTCACTGCCTTTAATATTGCATCCATCTCTATAGAGGAAGAAGAGTAAAGACAAAAGGCAATGGGTCACTAGTCAAGCCTTTCTTTCTATTGTGAAGAAACATAGCTTATTCTTCAGATAGACTTCCATTTCCATCGCATGGGTCAGAAAGAGTCACATGGCTACTCTTAGCTGCAAAGAAATCTGGGCAGTTATGCATTTTTCCTGGTCATTTTCTCTCTGAATAAAACTGAGGCCCTATTAATAAAGATGATGTGGATGAAGCAATGTCTGGCATATACAATGCTAACACTTCTCTTCTTGGAATTGCCAATTATTATTCTTCACACATCTCGCTATTTGAGAGAAATTCATAACAGCTACTACTTAGGGTCACAGGATATAACTTGGGATATCATCAATGACATATATTCTTGTTGCTAGATTCCATCATATAAAAATGGACTTACTTAGCAATGTAAGCTTGTAAGAAACCTGAATTTCATTTCCCCTTGATGTATGATAGCCTAGATTTATTACTACCCACAATTAGCTAGATTTCTCCTCTCTCCCTAGCCCCAATTTCTTTCTTTTCTGTCTCACCATATCTACATTATCATTCAAGCACAAATAAAAATTATATTATATTTACAATATATTAGTTGTATCAACAAAAGTAAAATGTGTTTTGCTAATCATTTTAGCAAATACCTCAGATATTTACAATGTTGGTTGGTTTGTTCAGGCACAGCCACCATGTGTATATATGTATGTATGTGTGATTGCTATTTGTGATTCCCCTTAGCACACACTCACCTGAATTACTTTCCTTCCCTTCCTAACATTCTAATGATGCTTTGTCTTGAGCTATGTTTTTCTACAATTCAGTGATGGCTATTTACCACCAAACCAGATACACACACACACACACACACACACACATTTCCCCCTGATGCTTTGTGGTTGTTCATCTAACTGCGTTCTGGCATCATCTGCTTACATGAACCATTTATCTCACTCAAATGCAGAGAACAATTTCCCCTCCAAAGCAGTTTGAATACCTTAGAAAAAAGAAAATGCAATTGAGAAAAATTGTGGCTCCCACGAGTCTAAGGGCTTAGAAACCACTCTTATGCTTTCCATTTCTCTGAAAAATCTAAGACTTAATGTGAATAATCATTGTGGTTACATTTTATCCAGAGAGATTACATATCTGTCAAGTTACTAACTGCCAAAGTCTACTCTAGTAGAATAAAATGCGGAAGAAAAACTATTTATTTGATAAATCAAGAGTTTCCATTTTTGTTGAAAATAACCAGAGAATATATATAGAAGCAAATTTTTAAAATCTTAGTTTTCCTAATCTATGTTTTAGATATCTACTTTGTTAATATACATCTAACTTAATAATAGTTGATATTTTGTCTTATGCTTGAGAAATGCCAAAGTATTTGAACATAAATAATCTTATTTGACTCTAACTTTTATAAAGTAAGTGGAAAATATATTGCCAGCTACATTTTATAGATAAAATTGGAAGTGTTTAAATTTAGGTGTAGAGCCTGCATTCCTGATTGCTAGACCATTGGGACAAATTTTTCTTTTACTTAATAAAAAGAAAGATAACTGTTGTATTGTTGAAAATAAGCATAAAGCCTCATAACTAGATGTCTCATTGTTACAATTTCTCTGTACAATAGATAAATCTTTCAAATTCCAGCCTGAGGACAAATTCTTCCTTCTTTTTGCTAAGTTGGGAGATAAGGTCCCAAAAAATAAAGTTTGATAAGAGGAGGAAAATCAATTATTCTTTTCCTATATGGTTTATCATTTTGAGTATCTTATTTAAGCAGACTTTTTATGCTCCAAATTGTTAGCAATATTGTCCTATATTTTCCTAAGAATATCCATTTATGGGGAAAATTGTTTTCTCATTTATGTGTTTCAAATTACTTTGTATTTATTCTCGAGCACAATATGAGGTAGAGATCTAAATTTGTCCCATGCATATAAGCTATTGTCTCAAACTCTTTTACTGAAGTGTCATCCTCGCTCCACTAATTTATAGTATATTGATGTGAAATGTTTGTTGTCATATGTTATTTTTGTTTGTGTGTGGATCTGTCTATGAATAAGCCAGGAGATCAATGTGTCTGTACCAACTGACATCCCGTTGTTTCAGATGTAAAACTTTTTGTGAATGGTATACTTCCTCTCTTTATTACCAGACTTGGTACATTTGGGCTGAATCATATAGCTCCTGTCTTAAAATTTTCCCTTGATTTTCCACCTCACTTGGAGTAAAATTCAAAATCTTTAATATGAGCTACACAGTCTAAAGACCTCATCACTTGCTACTCTCTACTTTTGACTATCTGCTTTGTCCACATAGGCTTTGTTTCAGTTCCTCAAACATGACAGCCATGCTTCTACCACAGGGCCTTTGCACATGCACATTCTCTGCATAGGAAGCCCCCTTCATGTATATTGTGATAGCTACTCCCTCATTTTATGCTTCTCTCTGTTGGAAAGGCATTTCATTAAAGAGGCTTTTCCTGGCCACCCTATGTAAGAGAGCATCTCCCCCAACTGTCAGTCTTTAACCTTTTACTGTGCTTTATTTTTCTTCATGGCACTGTGCTTTATTTTTCTTCATGCCACTTAATCCCCCTGGAAACATTATACATGTATTTGCTTACTACCTGATCTCCCTACCATACTCCCAATGTTTGTAAGCATCATTTCAGTAAGTACTCTGTCTCTGGTTCATTTTTCTATATCCCAGAAAATTAGAGCTACACTTAACTCATTGCAGACCTTGCATTATTCAATACAAGCAAGAGAGAGAGACAATACCACCTACCTTTGAAAGATAATTAAGGACTCATGGAGGACACTTAGTTAAAATCATAAACTTTGGGGTCAGGTATAGCAGAAATTTAAAACTTTGCTCTGAGATTTATTAAATATGTCAGGTGAGTTACTTTAAGCCTTGTCCTTATCACTTATTCTATGGAATAATAATACCAGCCTCATGAGAATGACTGGATGATCAAACGCCGCACTTTCTGTGAAAGTAGTGCTTCATAAATACTGATTTGGTTTCCTTCATCAACTTTACTCTTTTATTTAAGTGTCAATTCAGAATAAAGAATAAATAAAAGCTGAAAGACCTTATCTTTCACCTGAGAATCAGGTGAAAGAACAGAAATGTATTTGGCCTGGTTTCACTAGGACAATCTGTATTTGGGGTTATTTGGTCTTCAAAAAAAGGAGACAAAGTTGAGCTAACATTTACTGAGAATTAATAATGTACCAACAATTTCACTTATGGTATTTTATTTGTTCTCTTTTAACTTTATGTTTTACGATTCTTCCATTTTACAGATGAGAAAACTGACCATCAAAGAGGTTAGATATCTTGTTCAAAGTCTATCAGGTAGAGGCAGAAAAGTAGATTCCCATTTAAGATCTATTTGACATCCACCCTCTTTCACTGTGCTGAGTTTTAGAAATACAACAACAAGAAGGTGCTAATAAGATACTTAGCACCTCCGTTCTAACAGCTGGAATACACTGAACCACACTGGGGTTATTAAAACCAGTGACAAAGATCTGGTACAAGCAGTAACTGGGAGAAAAGTAACCCAGTTTTGAAAAGGTCAGCGCTCGAAAATAAAACTGCAATTCATTTCTGTTTCTTTAAACCCTTGCACTTGCACTGTTTCATAAGAAAAATAAATTAGTGTGTTTTTTATTGTGCAAAACCAAATCTGTTTTCATTTATAAAAGTGAACTAGGGATTTGTTTTTCTCAGTTGCCCCAGCAGAAAGGGTTCCAAAGTGTAAAACAATATTTAACAGACGTTTGTGGGGATGGGTCCAGAGAATAATTCTACAGGTTGTTTCCTGAGGTTCCTCATAGAATGGCAGGAAATTAGTGAATTTGTCATAATCTGACCTTCTTTGCAGGATTCCTAGATTTGTTCCCACTCCTAGAATAGACCCTTCTCCTGGGAACCTATTTATTTTAACAAAATATTTTATTCCCAAAACCTAGATACATCACTCCTTTGGATCTGTCACTACGTCTACTTGGTTATGAGCTAGTCTTCCTGGCCAGGAATCATGATGAGGATGAGGACAGTCACAACAATAATGATAATAGTGATCACTGCGATGATGATGATAGTGATAACGATAATAACAATAAAAAAGAGAAACGATAAAGGAACTTTTCCGGTATACACCCTGAAATCTTAGTATTTTTGAATGACACAGAGAGCCCTGTTTGTATGGTGGATTTTGAGCCTTTTCCCAATAATAGCAATGTGAAAGCCTTGTGCTATGCTTTTTAGCAAAGTTTCACTTTACTATCTCTTGTATTTTGTTTTTCCCTTAGGAAAAAAAGAAAATGAAGGGGCACATTTTATTCCTATGTTATCGTAACACAATTTCCCTATTATGTTATGTGGAATTGAAATATATCTGCCCAGAGAAAATGGAAGAAAATGCAAAACTCATTATAAAGAATGTGAATATTAAAAACTGGAGTAATGAAGCTAACCTGGAACTGCAGAAACCGTGGATCTCATAATCATTAATTTCCTGTTTCGAATAGTGTGCACTATTGCCTTTCTGGGGCAGAACATTATGACATATAATAACAGAGATGACCAGTGAGTCTTTCTGAAGTTTACATATAAACCTCTTCCTTCAGTTTATGGCTGTGATCACTGTTTATTATTGGCTTTAGGCTTATGTTTTTCACCAACAAACTCATTGCATTAACTGTTATTTTGCTCTTTGCCACATTGACTTTTTGTTGCTGATTTCAAATATTTCCATCAATAGAAGTTTTTTGAAAGAGTGCCTCTTTGTGTGCTATATGCTTGTGCCTGAATTCTCTAATTATGGATAAGTTATAAAATTTTTCTTTACATTTTAGTTATGCAGTCTTAAACTTTGTAATGCTAGCCCTGTAAATAAAAAAATGCATCAATGCATCACACTGGTTCACAGTGGGATTAGGATTATACACTGTTTCTGTTATCAGTATGAGTCCCAAAATTGTGTATGCCTGGGCAGTATTCCTCAGATCCTTCCTAGTGTTGGACTTTCAAAATTATAAATGAAAGCTAATCTAATTGGCTTTCACTGAAGATAATTACAAGGGATGGCCTGATATCTGAAGTCTTCAAAGTGTTGGAGTCTTTATTTTTAAGGCCACAATTTATCACATACTTTAGTTTCCTCTATATGAAGATGTAAATATAAAGAATGAAGAAACACTTGCTTCTTCTCTTAAGCTAGTTAGACCAAGTCATCATTTCTCCCTGAGATACACAGACAAAAATTCTTTCTTATACTTTGCTATAATTCCAGAAAATGCACACAACAGTTTCACCCATTTCTTAAAAAAACACAAGCTTTCCATGAGTTTAGTAACTCTTATTCAAAATGTGGGAGCTAACGAAGAAGGTTCAAATAGTGTTGGTAAGGCCTATTGTCACCTCACTGTCTTACCATCCACCCCAGGTGGCTTAATAAGCTTCACAGTTTTCCCTGTTATGGAGAGAAACACAGTTTTCCACCTCTCTTATTCCCAAACTTGAAAGTTCCAATCTATCAATGTGCCCTGCAGAACAAAGGGCCTCCCATTATCACAGCTTTACTTTTTTCAAAAGGAGTTGTAGTTACAGATCCCAACTTATTTTTCATCCTGTTACACACAGATGCTTACGGTGAGCACCGTATGATCAATCCAATCCTATTTCGTCGGCGTTTCTTCAGAGCGCTCAAAGCTAAAAGAAAATGAAGGGGCCCCTTTTATTCCTGTATTATTTTACAGGATTTTTGAATACTTTTTCTTAATCCATGTTTTTGGATTAATCCATGTTTTTGAATATTTGTGTTATCCTTGTCATTGTTTTTGATTATCTGTGTTATCATCATCATTGTTTTTGAATATTTGTGTTATCATCGTCATTGTGCTTTACATGACTCCCAAGATTTTATTCTTATCTAGATTGCTTTATTTTTCTTTTAAACAGCTCAAATGCTTTTTAGACATAAATGGACTATTAATAATGTCTTCTTTTTAATGTGTATATATGCATACGTGTGTGTGTATATATATATATACACACACACTTTTTTTTCCTCCAAGAACTTTTCCCTAATCTCTCCTATTTAATTTACAGTGCTATTCATGCTACCTCATCATTGCAAATTTTCATCTTCACTTTAGGGCCAGCTTGTGGGAGGTATAAATGAAGCTGCTTAAGGAGCTTCATGTGATAGCTGGAGGATGTTTCAATCTCAGATTCACAAGAGAACTGGGCATTAACACGTATGAGACTTTCCATTTGTCATGAAGCTATCATGGCCCAGCTATACCTCTTAGTTGAATAAAATGACTCATGGCTGAGACTGGTAATAAAGTAGCCTCCCCACCAGTTGTTTCAAATGATATTAAGATTGAAAGGCTGTAAGCAATAATGAGAAGAAAGAAACACATTTAAGAATTTTGTCTAGAAAATAACTTTGGTATTGTCAAAAACAAATCTAAAGTAAGCAAAGACTTTATTCAAAAGGATTATTGCAATAGGGAGAATATGCCAGTGACAAGATGTGCAAAGATTAGGCAGAAAGGTCTTTTCCTTTTATAGGCAAGAGTAAACAAAGCTGGAAAGAACCCAGTGTTGGGGAGGGGGCTAAGCGGGAGGTGTGATTGGACAGTCAAGCAGGAAATTATTTTCCCTACAGTCAGCCAGCTCTCAGGAGGGGTTGGCTGTGTAGGAGAGTTGTTCGGCATTTTGGCGCTTGCTTAAGCTTAGAAACAAAATGAAGTTCCAGGGCCTGGAGGAAGGAGAGAGGCTGGTTAAAGATTGGTCAAGTCAATTTGATGGACACTTTGCACAGATTAATCAGTGGAGGCAAACAGCTCAGCCAATCATTTGTGAGATGATAATGTGAATGTGGAAGTTCTGTGTCAGGTGTCATCTTAGATAAACAAGGGGCCATCTTTGAATTTTGTCTTATTCATATGTGGAAGGGTAGTTCTTTGTAGTAAGTTATTTCCAGGAACACAAAAAGATGGGAGATTTCTTAACCATCACTCTTTTTTCAGTAGCACAGAGATCAGATGAAGTTCAACATTGTCAGGAATTACTGGGACATGGCATTCTCTAAAGAAAAGGGATCACAGTTCCACTAAACTGTGGAAGAAAGTGTACTGACAAACCATCAGCTCAATCTTTGAAAAATCTTTGGCCAAACTTTAAAATAACTCTTGATACCCCACATTTACGTGAGTGAGAGAGAGCCTAAAGAAAGCATACAGTCTCCAAATTGTGCATTTGTCCTAATTTTCACTTTAATTATGGTGATGGAGAATAACAAACGAAAAAGAATCTCAAATATTTCTGCACCTGGGGTTATGGAGGGCAACGAACAAGAGATATCTCCAAGAATCCTGAACGATTTAGAAAACGTCATCACCTTCAAAGTAGGAGGCCTTCAAAGTTGCTATGGCTGGAATATTTCCTTTTAAAATGGATTTCATTGTGAGTATTCTGTATCTGCTCCATTCTTGTTTAATGGTAAATCCATGGCGAGTTGCAGATAGCTTGTTCTTTTGTTCTTTTAGACCTTTTACGGAAGCAGAAACTCAAGTTTGGAGAGATTAAGAAACCAGAGTTGGCTACACAGCTCACATGGAGACAAGGTAGTACTCAAACTCCTCCATGTGCCGCACATCATGTTTGGTTTATAGAAATCTTTCTCATATATTGTCTTGCTTAATTTCCATAGCAATTTTTAATGTAGGTCATTCTTAAAGATGAAAAAAATAGAGGCACATAGAAGTGACAAAACTCAAGGCTCAAAATATCTTGGTGGAAAAGCTGAAGCTTGAATGTATTTCTTCTATCAATGCTCTTTCCACCTTTTTATAAGGCCTCTTCACTTTCAAAAGCAACTCCTACCACCTAAAAAATGGTATTCTATTGTCATACATGTGTGAAAATGGTAACTAACAAGCCGCATTGACCAGAATTTTGAAGTCAAGCTTTGCTTTTTTCCATTGATTTAGAGAAGATAACTTTACAAAGAAACATCATTTTACTACTTTCTTGATAACAGAACACTTAGCTCAGTGTAATATTTTTTAATGGTTTTGAAAAGAGATTTAGTTAGAGATTATTAATTTTGTCCAGATGTGAAAGGGTGAAGATAAAGTAAATATTAAGCACAAGAAAGGAGAAATGTGCTTTTCACTTTCACAAAACATTTTTTTTTCTTGCTCTTGACTTCTGCTGTTCACAACCGTATTTGATGGTCCACAAAACCAGAGAAGAATCAGAACAGAAGCAAAACAGGGTATGGAACGGGCAAGTGTGTTCTACTGACTAGCAGGAGTATTAGTTTGTCAAGGCCTCTAGCTCACCTTTGTTACCAACAGTCTCTGAAATAAAAAGTTGCATCTTCAAATTGCTACATACAGTTTTATACTAAAGTTCTAATGCTAATCAGAAAATGGATAGAATTTAAATTATGTTTCTTGGAGAAGGCAATTATGCATCATTACTTGGTACCATACATGCATGTTTATTTGTGTATGAAGATTCTGAGACAAGAGGGACTTCTCCCACCTTCAATTATGCGGGGCTATGAGAAAAATTTAAAGTTACTTTTCAGAACCTTATCAACAGAGAATGTTGATAAGTCTTTGGAGGGCTGCTGGTGCAGGTTTAATCCCTCAAAATGTGTGTCTGTTCAGAAAGCATAGTTACTACACATTCCCATTTGCATTTGCACCCACCCAGTGCTACAAAACTGTTATGGCAAATCCAAAATCCTGTTTCTTGCGGGCCAGCTCAAAATGCATGAAAATGGTGATCAAAGATATCAAAGGAGACCATGATCCCTGGAAGTATTGTTTAACAGTGATCCACAGAAAAACAACATTTCCAGGGCGAAGAATCCCCGATCAGAGCATATTTGTCATAATTTTGTGCCTGATTTCCACTAAGACAGAAAATGTGGCATTAAAAACGTGCCGTGTCTCCCTCGACCTGTGACACATTGGAGGACAGAAAAGGGAGGATGAATATCGTGCATGGGGATGATGAGGGTAGACAGACGGAGTGCTCAACATAAAGGCAGCCCATGATCTGCAACACGAACACTATAAATTCACAAGTAAACCATTATTAAAAATTTCCAGCTCCATAAATGCTGCCATTAATCACTTCCAAATTAACCTGATGTGAGTTAAATTATTGCAAGTTCCCGTGTAAATTAAATTATTATTAGTTGCAGGCTTTATTCGTGTTGGTAGAGGCTGTATTAGGAAGGAAGGGATAGTGAGACCTACTGGTTTCAATTTACAAAAGAGGGTTTAGGGGAAAAATATTTTTGCTTGATTACAAGAGCAAAACCACTTCACAGTATAATATCATAATAATTATAGCCATATATCATAACATGTCATAAGTCCACGACAAAGCTCAGCCGCCTTTCTTAAGCAGCAGCCAAGAATGCAAGAATAGCAAGTGAATGAGGTAATGGATTTCTTTTCCCTTATTCCACTAGAGAGCAGTGTTCTTTTGTACAAATCAGGTAGGTTGTTTGCTGCAAAGAACCTGTAGAGAAAATCTACATTAAGAGAGGTTTTATTAGCAGCAGAAAGGTCTCTTGCATAAAACTCTGCATTCTGAACAAAAAGTGAAGACAATTTTTTCCAGCCAACTTGCTCTTATTGATGTAGGTATACCTCTGATACCTTATTTTCATGTGGAAAAGTGTTGGCTATTCAAAAATATAACATGCAAACTATAGATTACTTTCTATAGTAAAATCTTTCAGATGGCAATCTTCTGCCAAAACAGATCTGTCAGTAATCAACTATTAGCTATCTTTATGGGTAATGCAAAAATATTAATAATTTTTTTAACAAAAACTCCTAAAACAATTCAGGAACAAAAGAAAGAGTGAAGAGAAGGAATTTATGTGTGTTGTGAAGTTTTACCAACCTCCTCCTTTTTATTTTTAAACTCATTATACTGCTAGTACCTTTATTGCTATTACTGAGAACAGCAACTTTGCGTGATAGACATTTGTCTGCTTCTCTAAGAGAAAATATTCTGTCATAGGCAATTTGGCTACAACTCTTTGATCGATAAGTTGACATTCCAAGAACCCCAAGGCCAAGCTAACAATAGCCGAAGGTTGTTTCCTCATTGATGTTGTATAAATATGCTTCTAACCCTTCAGTTTCAAGAACTTGGAAAAGGCATAGCGAAACCGTAAGTTTATGTGTTATGTGTATATGTAACTGACTGCTTTTCTTGTTCAATATGAATTAAATTACTGGGTAATTTTGGTTTCTTCTAGAAGGAAATGAATATGCTTTTAAGTATTTAGAATCACTAGAAAGCCTTTTAGTTATTCCTGGATACAAATCAATGTCACCTGAAGTGTGGTTTCCTTGTGGATTCAGTCGCATTTTTCTCCATTTGCTTTTAGTATTATTTTTCTGATATACCACATCACTTTGCTATTTCCTTTCCCTAGACACACTGAACAATATAGTTGTAGGCAAAAATATCTTGGGAGAAAAATAAATGGGGAAAAATCTGAGGCCTGAGAAATAACAATGGGAAAGGCCCTTCAGAGTATTCACTTGTTAATTTTGAGAAATCAGAGCATATAAAGTATCAAGTTTGACACAGCAGATCCTGGGATTTATTTGACCCTGCTCTTCTCTGCCTGTGTGCTGCACTTTCTGACGCAGTACATGTAGGGAATTTAATATTCCTTGACCAAAATAAGTGTAGGTTTCTGGAATTTCAAATCCTGATGTCGTGAAGAACAGTGTTTCACATAAGATTTAGTACATAGTTGGTGCTGAATAAACAGGGGTGGATATGCGTATGATTGAATTGGAGATAAAGTAATAAATCCCTCCATTTCAATCTGTTCCAATGCCTAGTGCTTATGAGTCAGCTATATCAAAAGCCATGCTTGTATCACAAAAACCCACAAATCTACTAATTAGACATCAAGAAGAGAACAGAGGACTTAACAGAGTTTCTATAAACAGCTAGACCTAGGTTTGAATCATAGCTTTACTATGTATTTTATGTGTTACATATTAGGCTAAGTTCTTTGAGCCTTGCCTTCAATATTTATACAAATAATGAGACTTAACAATGCTTCCCTGCCAAAATCATGTGGACAACTAATAACTATGTACTCAAAACAGACACTCAAAAACAGAAGAAATCATTTGTAAGTAAATAGGGGCACCCAGCCAGAGGTGGAATCTCTCACTTTTAAATGAAATATTTTGATTAGGTCAGATTATCTTAATGATCTAGGAGAAATGCTAAAATATTGCAATAACATATTTTGCACCCATCTGTGAAAACGTCAGCTAAATAAATTATTAAGTGAACCATCTGATTTAAAATCTTTTGAATATCCCAGCCCTGGAGTAGGGGAGAACAGAAAATTTCAAAACATATATTTAGAAACAATTTCAAAACATATATTTAAACAAGCATTTAGAATCAATACTTTGAAAGACTTTTACACTGAAAATGCATATACCGATTTGGGAGGGCAAGTTGGTGATATGTTCGAAACCAGAAGAAATATTCATAAACCCTAAGGGAGTAATTCCATTCCAAGAAACTCTTCCCAGAGAAATAACAATCAGAAATGTGCAGTCAAAAACCTACATTTCTGGCTGTTTATAACATTTTTTTAGTAATTGTGAAAAATTAGTTACAATTTAAGTGTCTCACAATAGAAGATTAGTTAAACATATTATGGTATTTCTTATAATAGTCTATTATGAAGCCATTACAACTGTATTTTCAAATACTGTTTAATGACATGGAAAATGATCAAATATAAATTTAAGTGAAAAAGGAGGACGTAAAACCGAATTTACAATATGTTGTCAATTTTGTAATACTGAGCATTTCATATAATTATTTTTATTTGACATGTTTCAAGTATTCAACCAAAATATTGTCGAAGAATAAAACCTTAAGACAAATGAACTGCAAGATTAAAAATAAAATACTGTTTTCTCTCTTCTATCCACGTCTATCTGAAGCTCATATTAATTACCATGAGCATAGACTGGTACAATCTACATTTTAATAAGATTATAATTTACTTCTCTGTACATTTTATTGTTCTTCAAATATAACATAAGAACATAGAACATTTATTGACAGAAAGTAAAACAATAAATAATTTAACTACAGATGGATTGTAGTTTAAGATACTGTCTTTTACTTTACACTATTATGTTTAAGAAAATTTGACCATGTTTGGCAAATTTTTGAATGGGCCCAAATGAATTTGATTCTACTTCATCTGAATTTTCGAAAGGGCTGAGGCATGTTGTAATAAAATGCATCTGATTTAAATTTACCTGTCTGACTGATCACTTAAGGGGACTCCTTAGAAGTTTATTTGCAAAGAGTCTGCAGAAAACCTGCTAGGACATGGCAGAACCAAGTAAAGAAACAGGAGCTAGATAACTTTAGTCACCCTCAGAGAAAAATAGTATTTATATGTGGCCTAGACTCAAAGCTAGCCCTGTCTAAAGCTACGGAATCCTTCCTATATGGGGGGAAAAAGAAGAGAGTTGTAGGTAAAAACCTGTACATGCTGCTTCTCTAAACTCTCTAACACATTTGGGTTCAAGCAATACTTCTTTGAAATCCCTTCAACAGATCATCAGGTAAAAAGAAAAAATAGGCGTTTTTCACTCCTCTTTAGCACTAATACCCTGAAAACTTATAGAAGCTATGAATTTAAAAATTGAGTCCTTGGTTTCTCAAGGGGAGAGACTTGGCACTTGGTCTAGCAACCACTGGCAGGAACATTGCTATTCCTAACCAAGCTACACCACAATGCACTGTGCCTGCAAGACAGAGAACATTTTCCTGAATATATCTGAGGTACCCAAAAGGTGCTTCCAGATATAATGTGGAGGGAGGTGATTTGTATGCAGCTGGAATTTCTGGATGAGAAAAAGAGACAGAGCCAGAGAAATAAAATGTATTTTGGTCCTATTTCCCTGGAAGCTGTTTATTTTCAGTTCAAAAGCTGAAGTTGTTTACGGAATCAAGATTTTCACAGTCTTCCACCTATGGGTGCAGTGAACTAGATCAAAGTCCTCAGGAATGATCCAGAACAAAACTGATGCCGAATTGGATTTATAAGGAAAATTGCAATGAATAAAATAGAAGTGTATCACCAGAGTGCTAGCCTCAATATTGTACATACTGTAGAAGAACGGATAGCATATTTCAACATAATCACAAACATAAAGTGCTAATGTCTGCTCTCAAAAAGTATTTGATTATCTAATTGGCTCAATACATCATTAGGGTTTATCTGGCCCAGTTTTTGTTTCTGAATACATTTTTTAAAGAATAGTTCTATTTTTAAGTATGGATACTTCATGACTTTTTCTTAGGGATCTTCCAAAGAACAAAGAGAATGATTCACTTTTTAAAATTAAAGTAAAATAAAACTCATTCTGTTTTATAATTATCATTTGAATCATTGGACCCTTTAAGTATAAGATTCATTATAGGTTCTTAGTGATTTTATTTTTTTCTATATTTGCTGTTTCATTATCCTAGAAATTATTTTTCTCATTACTTATCAATTATTCTTAGCTATGCTAAAGAAAAAGAAACTTTAACAAGAAATCAGAATGATGTAGTCACCCAGAAAGATGTTTAAAAGGTCAAAATAATAACAATTCCTTTATCTTTCAGTTTTCTTATTACATTGTTTGAAGTACTGCATCATGATCTGAGAAGGTGTAATGGGAGACTGGAGACACGATCTTTGTAGTCTACTTTTAGATTTAATTGAACATAATTTTGAATTCAAAATTTCTCATCTTCAGTCCATAATAGCAAACAGAAGAAAACTGAGAGAGGAAGATATTTCACAACTGCAAGATGAATCAGAAATTAATGCGAACAGACAGATAGAAGCACTCTAGTATATTCTAACAATGATAGTGAAATTCATCACATAAAACTTCTGATTATAAGTATTCAAATGACAATATCTCTCTGAGATGAACTTTCTCAAATTTAAGAATCAGCAAGTGAACAATATATTTCTATGGATGAAAATAAATATGGTTTTCTCATATTCAACAGGAAGGACGTCATGTTACAATGTTTTGTGACAAAAATTAGACCATGCCATTTCGTTAAAAAAAATGTGAAATTGTTATTTTACTTATTTTGATGTCTGCATGTCAAACTTTCCTTGATATAGTTTGTAAGAGACAGATGTTGAAAACAAGTGTGTATAAAAAGATATTTAGAACAAAATATAAATAATGTAGAAGTTGAAAAAATTCACTCTAATTGGTATTTATAAATGTTGAGCTGAAAATGATTTGGAATTAAAAATCAAAGAAGACTCAACCAATGTTATGAGTCATTGAAAAGTTTCAAAAACTGTTAGGTATTGAATTTTGATGATGCAAATGTAGTAAGAACAAAAATCAATGATAAGCTAAAACTTATTAGATATATATTTGAAATATGAAATCTGTATTTACAAGATGGATATGTCCCAAGTTCATTCATGACTGCTGATGATGAACCAATTAATTCAGAGGATGTTATCCATTGGGAGCATATATATAACATCAAAATCAGGGAAACGTGGAATAAAATTTGAGTTTATGGTGCTTAAATTCTTATTTGAATTTCTAAATCATTTTCAATATCCCTTTAGTCTTACTATTGTGAACTATTTGTTAAATGATTTTAAAAGATAAAAGAAAATTGAAAGTACATTGGATCCAGATGGTAAATAACATGGCTATTTTTCCTGGCATGTGAAGGTTAAAGTGTAAGATCTAGAAATAGATTCTTGAACTGGACCCTAGTGTGATGCTGAACTAAGAATATTTCATGAAAAGTTCTGGGAATTAGTTTAAAACAAAACACATGTGGTAAAAATAAAATCTGGGGCCGAAATTATATAATTACATAAAAGGTGTTAATGTTTTCGGACAAACATAGCAGTAAATTTTCAGGCAATTTTCCCCTCTCCTTCTACCCCTCCCTTTCTTTCTGCCTCGATCTTCTTCTTTGTCTCACTTCCTGTCTCGCCCTCCATGCTCTTTTATGAATCTGGACTAATTCAGGAACTGCTGAAAGAATATCTAAATGGCTGTCCTCACTTTATTGCAATTATGGATCAACAGAAAAAATGTTGGCTGTCTCTCAAGGAAGATCAATCCACTGAAACCTTCCAGATATCTTTTTTTAAACCAAAAGGATGTATATGGTTTTAGAGAAAAAAATCTTAATGAGGAATAATTACCATAATCTCAATTAATAAGATGTCCTTTTCATAATCTTGATTGTTGCAAGTGAATGTTTTAGTATGTGTACATTTATTGAGCAACTGCTGTATGCAATATATTGGGAATGTGAAAATAAATAAGATATGGTCTCTTCTCTCAAAGAGAGATGGGTTCAAATAGTAAGCAATTATAAAATTTAAGGGCTAAGTAAGCAAAAGGTGCAAAGAGAGCACCTCCCCCCAAAAAAGATAATGCATTCCCATGGGAGAGGCTTGAGTTAAATACCTATTGAAGCAATAGAAACTCAATGGAGCCTGTGTTTTTTGTTCATTTCATAGGTGAGAATAAGATTTGTTTACTCTGTGGCAATAAAGTATCTGGCATAGCTATTGCCAACTTACGTTTCCTACAAATTGTTGCCTTTCCACTCTTTCAAGGTGCATGTGGCTCAAGAGTCTATTTGGCAAACCAGTTAAGAAGGGTGTGTTAGCTTTGGATTAACATTTTGCCTAAACTAATGTTTCTTGCCAATGACCTGAATCTCAATTCAAAAGGGCGATAATGGCCTAAGATGGAAGAAATGGATTTTTTTCAGTTTATCCACCGAAGTAGTAAAAACATGTAAAATCTATATCCAAATACACATAATAAATTTCCATTGCTTTAGGGACAATATTAAAGCATTTCTGTTTCCTTTTTATTCTGGATCACAGCCCTGACTACATAGAGTTCATATATATCTATGTTTTTCTAATGGACTTTCAATGCTCAAGATTATTTTCTTTTTAAAAGTGGTCCTGATAACTTTTAGTATAGTTGCTCTCTGGGAATGCTAATTTTTCCTCCTGTTTAATTTGCCCCTTTCCACACCCACTCCCCAGGTCCCATATTTTCAGTAATGCAAATTACGCAATTATTTACTTTTTGTTTGAGTTTAAAAAGCACATCTACACCACACAAATGCATTTTGGATCCCGTTCATGCTGAAAAATTACTGGTAACTTGATGAATCTGCAAGTAATTTTACAAAAATGTTGAGTTAGTTTTGCCAAGGATGTCTGACCCCCGGCCTTACTTCACTGATGTAAGTTTTTCAGCATTGGCCTGGTCTGATCAGTACCAGCTGTGAGTGCTTTGGTTGTACACATCGGATGTTAAACAAAGGGGAAAGAACAGTGTACTCTAGTTCAAGCATGGAGGTTTGTGAATTGGGACAGAAATAAGACTGTGTTTGGAACTGAGGCATGTCTTTCAATTCCACTAAGCTTCCCTTTGCTCAGTTAAGCTATTTGATTGCATCTTGGTGTGTCACTTAAAAATCACTCTCAATCAAATGCTGCTCAGACCAGAGAAAGTGAATATCTCTAAAAAATAATAAACAGAATTTATTAGGAAATGGTTTTGTCTAACAGTTTTTTAAAATTATATTTTTTTGGTCCAAACTCTATGGAATTCTAAGGGAGAAAAGAAAACAATAAAATATTGATAAGGTATTTTAATTTCCTTAGAGAGTAATAAATAATCGATTGCAGGACACATGGTGATAGCAGAAGTTAAACTGGTTTAACTTTTTAATTTTTGCTTTGAGAGAGAACGGAGCTGGTGAAAGTGTGGAATGTTTTGAGTATGTTTACATTTAGCCTAAATACTAACAGAGTGATGCCCATAAAATCCATGTATAGAACAGAACTGGTATTCTATGTTTTATTGTATCTAAAGATAAATTATGTAATGACAAGGTTCATGGTATCAAAGCAACCTACAGTTCAGGTTGAGGATGGCAGAAACAGTTGCTGAAGATTGATGTTTGGAGAGAGGTGGTAGTTACGGATTGATGACGAAATGTCCATCAGGAAGATGAAATAATTGCAGCATTATTCACAGTAGCCAACAGGTGGATGCAACCCAAATGATGAACCCCATTAGTAAATAGAGAAACAAAATGTGGTATATCCATACAGTGACCTATGGAGTCAAGAAGCGATACATGCTGCAACATGGATAAATCTTATAAATACTATGCTAAGTGAAAGACGCTAGATGCAAAAGGCCACATATTGAATTATTCCATTTATATAAATGGAATAGGCAATTCCCTAGAGGCAGAAAGTAGAATGGCAGGTGACTTCTAATGGGCACAAGATTTACTTAAGGGTGATGAAAATATTCTAGAACTAGATATTGGTAATTGCACAACTTTGTGAATTTACTAAAGAACATGAAAGCATACTTTTAAAGCATAAATTTTATGTAATGTAAGTAGTATCTTGATTTAAAAAACATATGAGGAAGAAAAAATAAGCCAATTGTAATTGTGAAATGTGGGTTGTTTGCATATTGCATCTTCGTGTGCTCTCCATTGTCGCCCTCTGAGAATCTATGTAGTAGAAAGCTTCATTGCATTGCCCAAGTCTCAAATTTTCTACTTCTTTATGCTTATCTGCTGCATTCTAAGCCATCTCTTTTTTTTCTAATTTCCTGTTCTTAAGTTTTTCTTTTCAAAAGTGTGTCTGATCACCTATTAAACCTATATTGACATCTGAGTTTTAATTATTATATTTTTCATTTTAAGATATTATATTTGGAACTTTTTCTAAAGTTTCCTAGTCATAGTTTGTTCTCTTGTTTCTAAGACATGTATTCAATATTCTCTTTTATTGCTTTAATTGTATGTGACAAGCTTTTTAATTATCTCTGACTGATAATTCCAGTATCTCCAAAATTGTGAGTTGAATTTTTCAGTTTGTTGCTTCTGTCAACTCTTACTCAAAGTGTCTTGTTCCTTCATTTATGTCTTCATGAATATGTGTGTGTGTGCCTGTGTGTGCATGGGGGAAAAGCAGGATGTGTTCCTTGTAACTTTATGGTAAACTTTAAGAGTTGAACTTAAACACTACTTTTCCACTGGCTATTTGTTTTTTTCTTCTTTTAGGTGCCTGGATAAACAAGAAATTCAGAACACTTTGAGTTTGGACATTTTCGGAACACCTAGATAGCCTCAGTCATACCTCCGTACCTGTGTGAGTACTAGTTTGTAGTTCAAACATTCAAGAGAAAATTTTTCTTTTTCTTATGTAAAAGGATATCACTCAGGGACTTTTTCTTTCACTCTTTCTCTTTTTTAAAAAAATAAGTTGTATTTTAATGGGCAGGAAGGGGGTGTTACCTTTCAAGGATTCTAGCTTTAATGTGAGATTTTATAACATCGTTTGTATGGGTCCTATTTTTTGTCTCCTGTTCCCTGTGAAGATATCATCCATTTATGTAAATTAATATGAAGACTGTAATTTGTATAAGAATGTATATTGCTGCTTTATTTTTGATATTCTCAAATTGGAAACAACCAAAATGCCAATCCCCAAGAGGATGGATATGCATATCAGAATATATTTTATGATGAAATAATTCTCAGCATTAATCTTAAAAAAGCAACTGATACACAAAACAATATGAATATGTTTCAAAAACATGCTGGATGAAAGAAGCCAAACCAACAAATTTTGAGATCAGGAAAAGCCAATGGATAGTAATAAAAATCAGAATAATGATTCTGCATAGGGAATTGGGACTAACCGAAAAGGTTGAGAAAACTTTCTTTATCTTAAGTGGCTCACAAGGGTGTATATGTGTTTATGTATTCAACAAAATCCATCAAATTGTACACTTACATTCTGTGCATTTTAGTTTATGTAAATTTTATCTCAATGGACTAATAAAGACTCTCTGAAAGCGGTAGCAAACTGATATTTGAAAATTTTGTAGATAAATGAAAGCAAAAGAGGTAACCTTTTCACTGATAACCTTAGAACAAAAGAGGGCAGAAAAATCAGATGGATCAGCTAATAAAAATAAATTTCAGTCTATTTAGATTCAAGTAAGGATTACAAATACATGGCTTATATCCCAGCATTTCCTTCTTCTCCACGCAGGGTCAACATTACTAATTGTTTCAACACTTTACAAAATTTTTGACTCAAAATAATCTTTTCAACATTTCTGGGTAACCATTGCCAATTTGCAAACAAGATAGACATTATTTACCACTAACATTTTAAACAGCCAAAATTTAAGTTACTCGTGTATCAATTTCTCTTTTTCTCTTTTATTCCACATCCAATATATCCTAGTGCTATTAACTCTATCTAAAACTTATTTCTAAATTCTGATAACTTCTTTCCACCTTTGTGACTACCATCCTAGCCCAGCCACCATCATCTCTTGACCGTACCATTGCTCCCTCGTTGTTCTTCTTGTTTCTACACCTTCCATCCTACTTTATTACATAGAAGCAGAAGGATTCTTTCAAAATATGTCACATAGGGGGCCTCCCACCTCCTTTAGGGTAACGGCCAAGCTCTTATCAAGGTCTAACTCCCGTTTTAGATCTGGCTGCCATGAATTTTCTTGCCTTTTACTATATTCTTGCTTGATCTCTCCATTGGAGACAGATTAAGTTCCTTGCTGTTTTTTAAATACAGCATGCATACCTCTGGTTCACTGCCTTAGCACTTATCACCTCTTTTGCTGCAAATGCTTTCCACGTTATCTTCATTGAATGTCACCTCATTTTCTTCATGTTATCTACTCAAATGTCAACTTACCAGAGAAGCATTTCCAGACCATCCTATCTAAAATATTATACAGTCCTCCATCCCCTGTTCAACTTTCTCTCTTTACTGCTTGACTTTTTTATAGAACATATTCTCTCTCCCTCTTTCTCTCTCTGACACACACACACACACACACACACACACACACACACACACACACACACACATTATTTTCTGTCACTTTCCCCTGGAAGTAAAATGTATTTACTTTGGGAAGTTTAACTATTTGTTCACTATCCTATATCCAGACCCTAGAATATAGTAGTTATAAGTTTATATATCTTCAGAACCTGGCACACAGTAGATTTCATAAGTATTAGTTAAATAAGTATACCCAAGGAATTTATATTTGGAAGAAAAAAATCAATGCTACATCCCACTCCTTGAGGAGAAAAGAAAAGCAAAACTGTTCTTCCCCTCTCTCATACTATTGGATATCTGAAACCATTATTTTTGAAAGAAAAAATATGAGTTTCGCTGATATTACAAACTATATTCACACAAGGAAAATTATTTGATGCTCTGTTATTTTTTACCTCTCTGCTTCAGTTTTTATAACTTATATTGATGAGAATTCAAATTCACTGATTCTTTATTCTGCTATGTCAATCTACTGTTTAAACCCATCCAAAAAGTTATTAATTTCAGACACTTTTCAGTTATATAATATCTATTTGATTTTCTTTATAGGGTTTCTACTTATTTGTTACAATTATTAATTTTTCAGATATTTTGTTCATCCTTGCCTCTATTTTTAACATATGTATGATAATCATTTTAAATTGTTTATCAACAAGTTCTAACCTCTGAGGCAACTATATTTCAGCTTTTGTTTCTTATTTTTGCTCTTGATTTAGGGTTATATTTTCCTGCTTCTTCACTTGCCTTTTAAATTGCAGGTGTATGTCAGATATTTTATATTTTAAAAAAACAAAGACTAAAATGGATATTATTTTCCCTCAGAGAATATACCCTTTTATATTTCTAGCAGCTAGTATGAGGAGTTGAATATATATTAATTCATTCAAAAGATGTGCTATGTCAGCAATGGATAGCAGTGTCTGTTTTAATTTATGTCTGGTATCAAAGGTTTTGAGAATATTATATGTATCTGTGCTATGTGCATTATAGGCAAATCATTCTAGCAGAAATTTGGGATCGATATGCAAGGATATGATGAAGATCATTTTCCCTTTCCAATCTAGCCTTCTTTGGCCATACTCTTGGTAAATGTTTCATAAGTGAAGCCTGGTAGGTCGGAAGAACAACCTCTGTCAGATTTCAGTCAATCATGCCACCTATATGGTTATTAAAAATTTCACTAGTTTCTCTTGATCCCAACATATTTCCTCTACCTATATGGTAGGAGGGACCTTCTACTCATATGCCCAGATACAGCTAGTGCCCCCAGAGAAGAAAGGGCCAACATCCTGCATTCAATCAAGAAGATCTCATTCTTCTATAGAACTGACTTCATTTAGTTATTATTATTATTATTATTATTGGACCTGCAACCATTGAATATCTTTTAAAAATAATATAGGAAGAAACTTAAATGTATATTTTTAAGTGAAAGAAGCCAATTTGAAAAGGCTACATATTGTATGATTCCAACTATATGACATTCTGGAAAAGGCAAAACGGTGAAGACAGTACAAAGATCTGGGTGTGAAAAGAAGGAATGAAAAGACACAGCTCAGAGGATTTTTAAGACAGTGAATCTACTCTGTACGATACTTGATATGGTTTGGTTGTGTCCCCACCCAAATCTCATCTTGAATTGTAATGCCCATTAGCTCCACGTGTCATGGTAGAGACCTGGTGGAAGGGAATTGAATCATGGGGACTGTTTCCCTCATGCTATTCTCATGATAATGAGTGAGTTCTCACAAGATCTGACGATTTTATAAGCATCTGGCATTTCCTCTGCTGGCACTCATTCTCTCTCCTGCTGCCCTGGGAAGAGGTGCCTTCTGCCATGATTGTAAGTTTCCTGAGGCCTCCCCAGTCATGTGAAACTCTGAGTAAATTAGACCTCTTTTCTTTATAAATTACCCAGTCTTGGGTATTTCCTTATAGCAATGTGAGAACACACTAATACAATATTCTAATGGCGGGTACATGTCACTATACATTTGCCCACACCCATACAATGTACAACAGCAAGAACTAAGTCTCATGTAAACTATGAACTTTGGGTGTAATGATATGTCAACGTAGGCCCATCAACTGTAACAAATATACACTGCTGGTGGCGGATGTCAATAATAGGCGAGGCTGTAGATGTGTGGAAGCATGTGATATTTCCATACTTTCTGCTCAACTTTTCTGGGAACCTGAAACTGCTCTAAAAATAAAGTCTCTTAAAAAAGACTTTTTAATATATATATATAGTATATAGAAGTATATATAATATGCATTAGTTAATATGGACTTTTTAATCTATATAATATAATGTGTGTGTGTGTAGTGCGTATATACATATATACGCACACATACACACTACCTACATTTTCCCTAGCTGTTATGGAAGAAGCAATGGTTTCTCACAAGCTTCTGCATTCTAACAAAAGTTAAACTTACATAAATTATTGGAAATTAGTATAGTTCTGGGAAATCCAAAGTATTGCATCTATTGGAGCAGTTATCTCTCTCGCCTACTATTTAGGCAGCAATTGATAATAGATGATGAATAGGAACAAAATCATCAAGAGTTACAGACGAGGCTTTCAATTTTTTTTCTGAAGTGTTTAAAACAACCATGCTTGAAATCATCTCTCAGAGAATTAGTAACTTCTTAGGTGATAAAAAGGCTCATTTTCAAATTGACTATTCTAAGAATAAAGCAGTAAGAAAATAAAATATATGTGGGGATCATAAGAATTTACTATACTGTAGAAGTAATGCCAAAAGGTTTTAAAATAAAATTATGGATAATCAATCTTCAATATACACTTGAACGGGAGGATTATTTGACCTCTGTCACTGAGAATATGACACTAAGAACATAGCCCTTACTGACTTCCGTTTCTCTCATCTAGAATGACATAATCTTAACATTTCTTCCACTTCTAACTTTCTTTGACACCATTCTGATGTCCACTAAGATATCCACACAGCCTTTAGCAGTTAGTAAAGTATTGTAGTTATAAACCTGGACTCAAGAATAAAACAAATTTGAGCTTTAATCTCAGCTCTCTCTACATGTCCCGCACTATTATCTTCAGCAAGTTACCTAGGCCTTTTGAGACTTAATTTTCTTATCTGTAAATGGAAATAAACACACCCACCTCAAACTGTTCTTACATAGTGAGGACTTAGTAAATGATATAAATATTTTATTTCCTCACTTCTAAGGCACCATTAATGTAGAAACATTTCATGAGAATAAACTAAGAGAAATACTCTGAGATATATATATACATATATATATACACACACACACATATATACATATATATATATAAAACAAGTTGTTTCCCAATGCAGAAGTCTAAAATGAGAAAAAAAATAACTTTTTTAAAAAGAAATAATTCTTATATATTTTCCTTTTTGGGGCTGAATTGCTCTCGGTGTATAATAGTGGGATTTCTGAAAGAGGACAAAATGAAAGTGCTGTGGTTTCAAATGAAAAGTTAGCATTCACAATTCCACCCATTAGTAGTGGCTTTTTCACTAGTGGAAAGAAAAAAGTGGAGTTACACTGTAATTGAAAAATTGGTAAGAGAAAAATTGAAGGTCCACTTATTTTTAAAAATTCTACCTGAATTATGCTTATTAGACAATTCCACAGCCAATCTACAGTACTTTTTTAGAAAGTAAAATGGATAAACTTTACTTAGTGGTTGTCAAGGTTACTTGATTACTAACATGCTCATATAACCAACTATTTCAGAAGAGTGGCAACTTGCAAAGTAATATAGCTAAGACATATAACAAAGGGGAGAAAGCCATCTGATAACCATAAAACTGTGGATATATTGAAAAGGAAAATCAGGCTAGATGCCTTCCTAAAAATTTCATTTTGTATGAGCTATTCCAAATTTAATATTTTAAAAAGAACTGAACTATAAGCTAGAATAAAACCTATCAAATACTTAATGAATTGTTCACTTTCATTTCTGAAATCTTGAATTCCATTTTTACAGAAAATATCAAGTAGTCTATGAAGTGGAGGTACAAACTAGTCATTACATTTTATTCATGTTTTAAAGTTAGATCTTAGTTTTAAAGTTAGACCTTCTTTTTAATTATTAGGAATTACATATCTGTTGATTTTATTACTGATTATTTATTGATTGATTCATCTGCCTTGACCTTTCAGCAGTACTCTTTACCAAAAGCCTAATCTGAAAAACGAATGTTTAGCTAATTTTTTCCCTATTAAGTAGTGAAGAATCATGACCTAGAAATTCAAAAGAAATAAACCAGGAAAACTAAAATGGCATTGACAAAGAAAGCATGGCTGAACATGAGGAAAAATAGTTTTTTATTCCTCCCATAAGTTGGCCAAAACCAAATGACTAAAGTTTTTAAATCCGGAGTGTAAAACTTTTGAAGGTAGACCTTTTAAAAGAGAAAATATGTAAAACCTTACAGAACGGCTTTAAACTATCTGAATATTGAGAGAATATGCTTCAATTTCAGTAACCTTGAATTAAGTCTTATTAAACCTGGAAAATCCATTTATCTCCTTTAATTTTATGGCTTATTGTGGAGAGAAATAATGCTTTATCTAGTGTGTCCTAGCCTTTGAGAAAAGAAAAATAAGAAACTCTTCCTAGGTAAATAGTTTGGCTTCTGGTATGGAAATGTTTCAGTATTATAACACGCCTAATCTATCTCACATGCCAACCCAAAATAGGACCTGCATATTAGACATGTAGAGGAAATGACTGGATTAATTTTGTATTGTTATTAATTATTATGCATGGGGAAATATATGGGAAAATTATTTATCATATAATCTCAAGGAAGAGATGGGCCATCTCTATGCCCCTTCTTGGATCAAAGTAAAGCTGAGGAAAGGTTTTGACTGAGACCTCAAAGAAACAAGTTTCCTCTGGAGACGTATTCTTCACAAAGGGCTTCGTATAACATGTGAGCCAAGGTAATGAGGTACTGGAAAGAAATCTTGAAATCATGGGTTACGTTTTATTGTTTTCAAGTAAAAAGAAAAACATTGTTCATTTTTCCATAGTTTTACCATTAAGAGTCCCTTGAGGAAAGTGAATGAGAAGTTACACATTTCTGACAAAGAAATTCATTTACCCACACATTTCCAGGTTGTGATTAGAGCATCAGTAACTGGCTAGAGAAGAGATTGCACTGAGGCAGATAATAAAGTTCATTGAACTATGTGATCTGGGCAGTGCACACACATGGTAAAGCTCTTCCTGGGATTACAGATCTGACATTTTGAGCTTACCAGTTAAGGAGAGATTTTTGAGAAAAGCAAGCAAAAGTAAAAACAACAAAACCAAATTAATTTTTTCCTTTAAACTGTGAAACCACCACCTAAACAATAGTCTTTTCTCTGCCTAGGGCACTTACTAAAACATTTTCTACAACTACCTTGAGCTGATAATATCAAAAGTAGAATAATAAGTATATTAATAATATTAAATTTCATATTACTAAGAAAGTAAGTTGATTAGTAAGAATAACTATTTACAACTAATATTAAGAAATAACTTTCTTTACATTATTTGGGTATAGCTAATGAAAATACCCCAAATCTGGAATAATATTTTTACTAATAAATATCTTTCCAGTACAACCTGATACTTGATAATCATAAAACAAATAACCATGTCATGTTTTAGAAATATAAAATGCCATAAATTACAACAATGATTATATTTTATATCTCCAAGTACTTTTTAATTACGGAAAAAGTTGATTAGTACATTCATCAATTTCCCCCTTATTTTCCTTTGATTTACTAAAATTACACTAAGCAATTCAGGAACACAATTCTAATTCATTAGAGACTTTAACTTCAGACAAATTTTAAAATGTTTAATTGCACAATTGTCTTATTAAAATGCTGGTGGACTTCTGCTGGCATGAACTGTAACTTTCTACTTTTATAAATATGAATAGATTAGAATCCAAGAATAAAACAAACAAGAAACAGAAAGAATGATTCTTACATTCTGCATATACTCTATAGAGAACCTCAATAACCTTTCTACTAATGAGTGGAGTAGATCTGATGAAATTCCCCTTTGGACATTTTTCAGATATTAAATTTTGAAATGACATATCTTGCAAACAAAGGTGGAAGCAAATTTATCCTATTAACAGCTTGAAATTTTGCACAATGAAAATGGAAAGGGAAAGTAAAATGAGGTTAAAGAGAAAGCTAATTAGAATTTGGAAGTTTGCTGGGTTAATGTCTAGACTTTGGAGGTCTAGGTTTAACAATTTGTGTACCACATAGTTTAGCTCTAAAGATTGACCTGTACTTAACAGACTTAACGAATAGAACTCTTTCTCAGAATGCTAAAGACGCACATTGCAATATCATGAGAGTGAATGTGTGGGAAAAGAAACACACAAACAGAATACGCAGAGCTTTTTATAAATCTTATGTACTCAGAAGGTTCTCGAAATTAACGTAGAAAAGAAGCTACAGAAAAGGGAAAAATACTTCTGAAGAGTATTTTTCCCATGGAACAGCCTCTCAGACAGAACTGTTTGCTTACCTGGTAAGAATATAGCCCAGAAACATTCTCCACTATACTCGATGAATTGTTTTTCTTCATTACACTCTGAAAGTTTTCACCAATTATGAATTGACTGGATTGAAACTGTCTCGATTAGGATGCAAATTCCCATGGTATAAGCTATCAAGTGATCTAATTTAAATTTTTAGAATCAGATAACTGAAAACAATAAGGAAAAAGAAAGTATTATTTGGTGATAGAGGGGAGAGCCAGTCCTTTTTGATGTTGAACAATTTTATTTGATAGGGCAGGTAGAAACAGTAGAAAAAGGAAAGGGGCCCAGGAAGCCTTATGATAACCCTGGGTACCAAATGACTGGGAAGGAACCTGAGATTGAGAAGAATCAGATGATGTGAAAGAGACTGTATGATAATTATGAAATGATGCCCATCATCAACATGGTGTATGTGCCCCATACTGATGTGTCATATCAATCAGGAGGTTCAGCTGCAAGTAACAACACGTCCCTCTCAAACCACTGTAGAAAAATCAGTGGGGCCCTCTGGGCAAAACAACACAGGTTCTAGGTCACTTCCAACATTCTAACTCCAGAGATGCCATGGAATAAAAGTGAAAGTACTGGAGTCCGAAGAACTAATGCAAAATTCATGAGAGACCACAGACAGAGTAACACCGAATGTCACTATGAAAGTATATATATGAGGTGGCATGGGGACAGGCTGGAGAAGGGTAAGGGCCAAAAAAAGAAAGTATTATAAGGTATTAAGTAATGAAACTAATAAAGATTATTCAAGATTTGATAAAGAAAAAATTTAATATCTAGGCTACTACATAAAATATTATTTGAATAATTAGGCAGATGTAGCATGTGCAGAGATGAAAAAACTTAAAGTGCAAGGATGTTATGGCTGCCAAATTAATCTACAAATTCAATGTTATGCAAATCAAACTGCAGTTGAGGTATTTTGGGCATTCAACAAGTAAATTCTAAAATTCAGATAAAAGAATGTATCATAGTAGCGAAATCTATGTTGGTAAAAAAAATTGAGGCCGGGCGCGGTGGCTCAAGCCTGTAATCCCAGCACTTTGGGAGGCCGAGACGGGCGGATCACGAGGTCAAGAGATCGAGACCATCCTGGCTAACACGGTGAAACCCCGTCTCTACTAAAAAATACAAAAAACTAGCTGGGCGAGGTGGCGGGCGCCTGTAGTCCCAGCTACTCGGGAGGCTGAGGCAGGAGAATGGTGTAAACCCGGGAGGTGGAGCTTGCAGTGAGCTGAGATCCGGCCACTGCACTCCAGCCTGGGTGACAGAGCAAAACTCCGTCTCAAAAAAAAAAAAAAAAAAAAAATTGAAAGAGGGTAACTAGTTCCACCAGATGTTAAAGCACACCACAAAAATGCAACAACAGGAGTATGGAACTAGTATAGAAACAAATAGACCAATAGATAATAACATATACCTCAGCTGCAGACCTACGTGTATAAAGGAATTTTATACACGATAAAGCTGGCAACAGACAGCAATGGAGAAGGGAGTTTAGTAATGGTATTAGAGTGATTGACTTACTAAATATAAAACTGGCTTCCTAATCAATGCTATATTCAAAGATGTACTCATGGGAGATTCATGACCCAATGTGAAAGACAAAAAATAAAAATGCTAATATGTACATATTGAAGAAGATCTTTATAAATTGAGAATGAGAAAATGTCCTAAGCAAGACCCACAAACTGCCTATCATTAATGAAGGCATCAATATATTTGACTTAAGCAAAATTAATAACGTTTATTCCTCAAAGGACAGATAGACAAAATTAACAGATAGGTAACACAGTGAGAGAAGATATTTGTACGGTATCTGTAATGTCTATAATTGACAAATAAAAATTGTTTATACAACAAAACTTCTGTAAAAGAAGAAAAAGGAGTTATTGAACCCAATAACTAGAAAAATGTAAGCCAAGAAAATAATGCAATAATTTATATACATAAGAATGACAAGAGTGTGTAGGAAGGCAATGCAAAATATTGGCCAGGATGTAGAAGAAGAGAACATTGACTAACTTTTGGTGAAAGCATAAATTGGCCATTCAGAAAAGCAGGTGGCAGTATTCAGCTAATTGCAGGGTATGTCTGCTTTCTGAACTAAAGAATCTACTCAAATTAGCTGGGTGTGGTGGCGGGCGCCTGTAATCCCAGCTACTTGGGAGGCTGGGGCAGGAGAATCAGTTGAACCCGGGGGGCAGAGGTTGCAGCTAGCTGAGATCGCACCACTGCACTCCAGCCTGGGTCACAGGAGCGAAACTCCATCTTAAAAAAAAAAAAAAAAAAGAATCAACTCTTGGGCATATATCACAGAAAAATATTTGCAAAGTTCCAACAGAGATCATATCCTAAGTTGTTTACCATGGTAGCAATAATATTTTGCCTCCAACTCACTGTTTCCGTAAACAGCATGCAGGTAGAAGCAAGGAGGAGGAGGCAAACTACACATTTGCTTCCAAAGAGTGAAGAAGCTCAATACAGTGGATGCATCCTATGGAAACTTCTTCAGCAGCTTAAACCAACATATCTATAGACAGTGTCATAAATAGACTTTAAGGGCACTATAATAAAATAAAATTTACAGCAAAATACCATTAATGTGAATTAAAAAACACATATGCATATAAAACTTAATGTTATTTTAGAAGGCTGCTTGCAGAGATCACACGTGGCCAAGATTTTTAACGTGGAAGCTTATGGTAGGTAGGGAAAAGCAAGTGAATATCAGCACGAATGGGAAAAAAAGCATATGCCATGAATAGCTCTGGCATCAGTAGATGATGATAATTCACTCTGATCTAAGCAGTATTTTTAAGTCAGTTATCAAAACTTGGCATCACCAGAAGGAAGAGTTGGAGGAGGAGAATCCAGTATCCTCTGGCCTGATGTGGTGGCTCAGAAATGTGAGCGGGACTCTTTATTCTTTGTGTCTGCTTGCTTGGTATTGGCTTCTTTCTTGGCAGATTTCTCCTTCAGTGATCCCATGCTGCCTCTTGGTTTCTCTTTTATATTCAGTAAGGAAGAAGGTTATTCACTTCTGATCAATCAAGGAAAGTCCTAGTCTTCTTTATAATTTGGTTGATAACTGTCTTATGACATCACTGTGGACAGGCATGTGTGAATCTTTGTTCTCCTTTGGAGCCTGGTGTCTAGCTTCCCGTCTTCTGAAAATGGAGCTTGATTCTCCTTCATGTCCCTCATTATGAAGGCCTAACTCTGTTTCTTTTCCCTGGGAATGGTTCTACTTCAGCTTCCCCTCACTGCTCTAGTTTTTTTTGTTTTTTGAGACGGAGTCTCGCTCTGTCGCCCAGGCTGGAGTGCAGTGGCCGGAACTCGGCTCACTGCAAGCTCCTCCTCCGGGTTCACGCCATTCTCCTGCCTCAGCCTCCCGAGTAGCTGGGACTATAGGTGCCCGCCACCACGCCCAGCTAATTTTTGTGTATTTTTAGTAGAGAGGGGGTTTCACCATGTTAGCCAGGATGGTCTCTATCTCGCGTGATCCGCCCACCTCAGCCTCCTAAAGTGCCGGGATTACAGACGTGAGCCACCACGCCTGGCCAACAAACTTTTGAAATAAAATTTGTTAAATATTGGAAACTACCTGCATATTGAAATAATCCTGAAACATGGTTTAATAACATGTAAAATAGTAAAATATTTTTATGAATAAAGAGCAAAATGTTCAAATGGAAAGAAACTGGGTTTTTTAAATTCCAAGAAACTAAGTACTATTAGTACTTGGGAATTACTGTTAGGACAAAGTTATTGCTATTTAAGACAAAATTATGTAATTACTATGAACATTTAGTAATAGTCATTACGATTTAGAGCAAAGAATGCAACTTTCCAAGAAAATTGGTTCAGTACAGAGTGCAGGAATAAACAACGATGGATCTGTGTATCTACATGTGTGATTTCTCAGTGTTTGACAAGACTAGTACTGAAATCACCTTTGCAAAATTATGACTGACACAGTGAAAGAGATCTAACTTGGTCCACTCCAACTTGCTTCTAACCTCCAAGCTGTTCTTGTTCATTCTTGGGCTTAGACTAAACTAACTTTGGGATAAACTTAGTTTATAGTTTAAAACAAAGATGATAACAGCCCTTTCCCAAAGCAGACCTCCTTCTTGTCTGGGGACTAGTTTGCCTTTGTAGGGACTAACATTAGCCACAAGATTAAAAATTATGGTTTAGGAGTCATGCAGCTTGAAGGCTACAAGGTTCTGACCCTTCCTAAACTGCTCCTAAGATCAGTGCTTGAGATATTTTGCAGACTCTGTACTTGACGGATCAGTTGGCACCACCTGGATGGATTAACTGGCTCATCTTATCTTGTGGCCCACACCCGGGAACTGACTCAGTGCAAGAAGACAACTTTGACTCCCTGTGATTTCATCCCTGACCAGTCAGCTCTCCTGGCTCACTGGCTTACTCCACAACCCACCAAGGTGTCCTTAAAAATTCTGCTCCCCAGCCAGGCACAGTGACTCATGCCTGTAATCCAGTACTTTGGGAGGCTGAGGCAGGCAGACCACCTGAGATCAGGAGTTCGAGATGAACCTTGGCAACACGGTGAAATCCCATCTCTACTAAAAATAAAAATTAGCTGGGTGTGGTGGCGTGTATCTGTAATCCCAGCTACTCAGGAGGCTGAAGCAGGAAAATTGCTTGAACCTGGGAGATGCAGGTTGCAGCGAGCCGAGATCGCACCATTGCACTCCAGCCTGGGTGACAGAGCAAGACTCCGTCTAAAAAACAAACAAACAAACAAACAAACAAAATAAACGACTCTGATCCCTGAAACTCGGGCAGACTGATTTGAGTAATAATAGAACTCTGATCTCTTGCACAGCCAGCTCTGCGTGAATTACTCTTTCTTTTTTTACTCAATTCCCCTGTCTAGGCAGCGGGTAAGGTAAACCCACTGGGCAGTTACAATACCTCCTTCCAGTGATTCTTGAATCAAATATGTAAAAACCACTGAAAGAGCATGTGTAGTTAATTTGACCAAACATATTTATTCTCCAAAAAACTTTACCTGGGGAAAAATTAATCAATATTTATAGCCTTCCTACCCCATATCTTAACATTGCTTGTTATGTAAATGTGACTGTTAACTTTTAGAAGGCATTTGACTATGCCTATGTTTAATATCTACATTTTGCAGATGAGAAGACTGTGGTCTATGGGCTTCAGAGATGTGGCCAAAGCAAACAGCCAAGTCAAATCTTGGCCATCCATGAGTGACATATTGCTTTTTGTTGTTGTTGTTATCTGTATCATCTTCTTTATGTTGCCTACATCACTGTAGTTCTAAGGCAGAAACACTGAGGTCAAATGGGACTGGAAATGTGAGTGCTCACCTATCAGTGTTGGGATCACTACTCAAAATCATAATTAATGGAAGGGGTCATTAACATCTCTACAGATAAAAAAAAGAACACTTAATTCATAAGTCAGTGTGTTAGAATGCTAAAGACTTTCAGATTTAAGAATGAGCCTAGTACAATACGTAATTTTCTTATTCATTTATTTATTATACTAAATGGTTACATTCATCACATTCTAGCCTTTGAGTTATTTTATAACATTAGTGGAAAAATACTCTTCCAATTTAAATATATTACTCTGACCAACACAAAAATCACACACAATTCCTGCAGTAAACACACACAAAGAGAGAGAGAGAGAGAGCTGCTTTTGGGAAAGTATTTAAGAAGCTCCTTCAAATAATGTTTCTGATTTTTGTATTTTACTTTTTATTTTTATTGTTACATTACTCAATCATAAATCCTAAAATATCTTGCTATTTTACCCTCAAATGTATTTTAACAATTCTCTTGGAATCTGTTCTTCCTGGTAGAGAGGATGTTGGTTTTTAAGCAACTTCAACAGAGCACTTGAAATCACTAAATGACTAATCTGCATATTTCAGTGAAACTCTTCATACTTCCAGAGAAACTAGAAACAAAAAGATTCTAGTCAGAAAAATAACAAAACAAAGAGCTAAATGTGTCTAATTTTAAGCAAGCTACTGAAACACTTACGGAATAGTAAGCTAACAATCCAAAGAGTTAATGCAGTTTTCAAGGCCCTTGCTCTCTAAAAAGAGTTTTATTCTGGGAAAAATCTGGAACAATTTATTCTATTTCCATTTTCTCATAGTGTGTAGAATTATTGAAAGGCACAGTGAAAGCATGGTGTTATTATCTGATATTTATTTACGTGTCTCCCGGAGTGTGGTGGTCTAACATTAGCTATAACAGCATTGGTCTTCATGTCTACCTTCAAACAGACAAGAACAAATATAATGATAGAGACTCAAATAGTTAATCTCAAAACAAAAGCATTTGGTTATTTCATGTGTGCCAAGTAAATTGAAGGTGGGACCTTGCTAGATTTTAGGAAGTTCAGTTCAGCATAATGGAAATGAAAGTTGGAAATAACATTATCCTGAAGACCAAGCATTTCCACTAAGCCCCATTATTTGATCTTTTATAGACTTAAGTAAGTCACAGCAAAATGCCTTAGAATAGGAGGGTAAAAGCTGAGATTCATTAGGGGGGCATGATGGGGTTTTAATACAATTCTGGAACAGTATGGTAAATTATGTGTATTTCTAAAAATTAAGGAAAAGATCCAAACTTTCACTGGATTCTCCGAGGTACATATGATGAAAAAGTTAAGAACCACTGTCTTATAAAGGGATTATAGTGAATTTCCTAAATGAAATTAAATGGAAACCAAGGGTTGTCATTTGTTTTCTGTGACAGATGCAGGTAATACCACTGATCAATTCTCGGGGACCTTGACTTTGTGAAATGATCAGATCACAGTAAGCCAAGCAGAGAAGTGATCAAAAATATGTACTTAAATTATCTCATTTTTTGTTCCCTATATTCAAAACCTTCTACTTCTTTACTGTTCCAGACTCACCACTGCCATTTCTATTCATAGAAACTGCAGCCTAAATGACTGCTACCTTTACTAATCTATACTTAGATCTTCTATCTAGAGATATAGTGGAACACTATTGAGAAACAAAAGTGAAATTTAACTTTTTTTTTTTTTTTTTTTTAAAGACAGATTCTTGCCCTGTCGCCCGGGGTGGAGTGCAGTGGCCTGAATTCTGCTCACTGCAACCTCTGCCTCCCAGGTCCAAGCAATTGTCCTGCCTCAGCCTCCCAAGTAGCTGGAATTACAGGCATCCACCACCATACCCAGCTAATTTTTGTATTTTTAGTAGAGACGGGGTTTCACCGTGTTGGTCAAGCTGGTCTTGACTCCTGACCTCGAGTGATCTGCCCGCCTCAGCCTCCCAAAGTGCTGGGATTATAGGCATGAGCCACCACACCCGGCCTTTTGTTTTGTTTTTTTAAGCAGCAAAACTAGGTACTGTAAAGGGTAGTCCTTTTAATCTACCTTCAATCATAATTGTGTGAGTTTTCAGAAAATTTTGTCCTGATCATTTAAAAATAATTTTCAAATTTTAAGCAGTATTAGATTTATAGAAAAATTGTGATTGTGTTATAAGATGTCCTATACACCCTACTCCCAGGTCCCACTACTATTAACATCTTACGTTAGTATAGTACATTTGTCACAATTAATTAACCAATACTGATACATTATTATTAATAAAAGTGCATACTTTATTCGGATGTATTAGTTTTTATCTGATGCCAGGATTCTTGTTCCAAGAGTCTATGGTTTCACATTACATTTAATTGTCATGTTTCCTTAGGCTCCTTGGTGCTGTGACACTTTCTCAGACTTTCCTTGTTTTCAATGACCTTTACAGTTTTGAAGAGGACTAGTTAGATATTTTGTAAAATGTCTCTCAATTCAGTCTTGTCTGATGTTTTTCTCATGATAAGACTACAGTGATTATGAGTTTGGGGGAGGAAAACCACAGAGGTAAAGTGCCATTCTCATTGTCATCATATCAAGTCTGCGTCCTATCAAAGTTAACTCATCATCATTGAGGTCAGTATTGATCAACTGACTGAAGTAGTTTTTGTCAGGTTTCTCCACTGTAAAGTTACTCTTTTTTAGCCTTTTCCATATTGTACACCTTCAAAGAAAGTCATTATGCATAGCTCACACCTCAGAAGTAGGGCATTATGCTCTACCTATTTTAGGGCAGAGTATCTACATTAATAATTTTGACTTTTCTGCATGAAGCGTTATCTATCTTTCATATATGAGTGTATAGACTCATTTACACGAGTCTATATATAAGTATATATACTCTATGAGTCTAGGAGTATGTATGAGTCTATAGATGAATATATATACTACGTATGAGTCTAGAAGTATACATGAGTCTATATATGAGTATATAGACTCTGTGTATGAGGACACAATCACAATCCAGTGCATGTTTTTTTGCTCAAATTGCTCTAAATTTGGCTATAGTCTACTCTGTCAGCTAGCACTGGTGTCTTTTTGACCTATTCCCCCATCATTGTGACTTTTTTGAGCAATTCTTTACTTTCTGACAATAGGTGATGTTCCAGATTTGCTATAATTCTATCTTCCTTTCATTTGCTTGTTCTCTATTTACCTTTTTTTCTTTATGCAGATCAAATTGTAAATAGTTTTAGGTTTACAGAGATGTGATGATGTTGTAAGATTTTCCATATGTCCTCCTCCCAGTTTCCTCTACTATTTTAAAATGCTAAAAACCAGATCTGAGTTCCCAACCTACACCAATTTTTTCTCTCTGAAGAAATTCCTCTGAACATTTCTTACAGGGCAGGTTGCTGGTAATAAATTCCCTCAGTTTTTGTTTTTATGAGAAAGCCTTTATTTCTTCTTCACTTTTGAAGGATAATATAACTGAATATTGAATTCTAGATGGGTATTTATTTTCTTTCCTTTCAACACTTTAAGTATTTCACTCCACTTTCTTCTTGCTTGCATGGTTTCTGAAGAGAAGTCTGCTGTAATTCTTATCCTCATTCATTATAAGGAAGGTTTCCTGTTTGTTTTCCCTGTCTGTATTCTTTCAAGGTTTTTCTTTATCTTTGGTTCTTAAGTCTGAATATGATACACCTATTTGTAGTTTAAAAATTTATTTGATTTAGTGTTTTCTAAATTTCCTAGATGTGATGTCTGTCATTACTATCAGGATTTCCCCACAATTATTAATTTAAATATTTCTTCTGTTTCTTTCTTGTTCTGCTGGTATTCAAGCTGAGATAATCTGACACCTTTTGAAATCCCCCCAGAGTCTTTGGATGTTCTGCTCTGTTATATTTACTTATTTATTGTGTTCGTACTTCAGTTGCGGGTGTTTCTATTAACCGTCTTTTCCTTTGCTTGGCTGTGTCTATTCAAATAATGAGCCTATCAAAAGATTCCTCTTTCTGTTATTGTGTTTTTTATTGCAAATATTTTCTTTTAATTTTTTTCTTAGCGTTTCCACCTCTCTGCTTACATTACCCATCTCTCCTTCCATGTTGTGTATATTCTCCATTAGATTTTAAACATATAATTATAGTTATTTGGAATTCCTTATATGATAATTTCAATACCTGACAGAACTGTAGTTTATTTTGATGTTTGCCCTTCACACTGTGCTTCTTCTTTTCTGTTTGTATACCTTGCAAATTTTTTGATTGAGAACTACACATGAGAAATAAGCCTTTAGTGGGAGGCTTTATATTAATCTGGCTAGAAGCTGAACTGTGTTTAATGTTTGCTGTAGCTGCCAGATGGTGCACATTCTTCTATCAGCCCTGTTTTTATCTTTCCTTTGGGCTTTGGGAACCCCTAAGTACTTCTCAGAAAAAGTCTTGCAGCTCTATTAACTCTAATCCACTGTCATTACACTGGAGATCTGTTGCTGTTATAGTAAGGTGTGGGGGAAGGAAAGTGTTCTACAATATTATATTTGAATCTCAGTTTTTGTGTTGACCTGTGTACTACTCTGTGACCTTCATAAGCTTTCTATAGCTTTCTCTGCTTTACCCATCTTAGGTGAGACTGGAAGTCTGGATGGGGCTGGAGTTGGAGAAATGCCTTTTCCCAGGTGAGATAAAGCTCTAGTAAAGTCAACTTCCTTGGACAGTAGGCCTTTGTTATAATAAGTTTTCTGAGTGTATTTCATAATGACTACTCTTCCCCGGCCAGAGCGTGAGAGACTCTTTCTCAGTTCTTCACTGTGAGAACAAGGTGTTGTTGCCAAAGGTAATCCCCATAAAAATGCAGGTATCCCATGAAGACTGCAGCCAATAGAAATCTCTCATTCTCATGCTATTCCACACTTATTCTTTAGCAATTTATCAAAATTACTATCTAAGTGATCCCCCTAGTTATGGCTCCAGTGTCTTCTGCTCCAGATAAGCAGATTTTTATTGTGACTCTTCCAATCACTAGTGTTTCCAGATTACGGAATGGTAGTTTGTCTTGCAACCTCAGCTCTCTGATGAACCCACGAAAAGTAATTAATTTTCAGTTCATTTTTTTTTTTTTTCTGTAAGGATGAGCGTAACAACTTCCAACATTTTTATATGTTGGAGCTAGAATTGGAAATATCATGATATCTTATTGTGGTTCTGTGATCAAAAATGTTTGGCAAATAACTGTTAAACAAGTTAAAATAGTTTTATTTTTCATTTAAAAAATTTTCAAGGCTTCATGATTTTTGTGTATGTTATGTGTATTTGTAGTTTAGTCAAAATCTAACACATTCTGGGATCACCTCACTATTGGATCAAAATAATATAAACACTACAGCATCCTCTTAGTCATTTATTTCTTTATTTTTTAAATCCAGCACTTACAATATTTATGGAAATATAACACTCAGAATAATTCTAAGCATATTTATCCATGTGATTACATCTTTTCAGCCTCCCTAAAACATATACATTAAATAATTACTTTTTCATCCCTTTTCAATTTCTAGTACAATCAATTTCTCTTTCAATTAATTCTTCACATTTCTTTCAATGTGCACACAACCTAGTAGTTTGAATCAATCAGGTTTTCCAAGACACAAGAAAATCTTTTTCTAAATCCTGCCTAACAAGTAGACATCTGAAATTTTTTCTTCTCTAGCCAAACGAAGTGAATGGATGTGCTATTTGTAAATGCTTAAAGTTATATGAAGTGCATATAATACCAGATAATATAAAATACTGTTACTATATTGCATGAAATATCATCACCTAACAAATTTTAGGATGCCAAGAAATCGGATATAAGGGTCAATGAGAAACATGGCTAACACAAGTGTCATACATTGTGTTTTTTATGCTATATAGAAGAAACATCTGGAAAAAAATAAACTAGAATGGGCCACTGAATTAGGTATAAGAATGAACTCAGGAGGAAGCACTTTCTATATAAATTGTAAGGTGAGAAAAAGAGAAACCAAAGCCAAGAAAAGGCTAATTCTCCAGCCAAAACCTATGAATCTTGCCAAAGTGTGGGAGGTGATGGAAGACTGAAGTAGGCATATATCACCCATACTCATTTCCTTAAACCCTTACTCACAGATGCACATTAAAAGACCCACAAATTTTATGTTGGCAACAGCAAAGATAGTTAATCCAATTGCACACACTACTAACTGTTCCAAATTTACATTTCCATGTAAAACTACAGAACGGGCACATTATGGGTGTTTAGACTATACTACACCTGGCTTTTTGAAATTTGAGCTCTCTCCACAAGCACAATCCCAGCTACTGGAATTTTTGATTGGGTTGGGTTGCTCTCTCCACAAGCACAATCCTAGCTACTGGGGTTTTGATTGGGTTGACTTTTTTGGTTGTTATGTTTCAGAGCTTAGGGTTTCTACAAATGGGCTGAAAGAGTAAGCATGCAATATGAAGTGAAGAAGCAAAGAAGATTTTAGGGAATTGGTTGGACAATAATGTGTCACGTGTGGCCAATGTGCAGCCCAGGTGAGGTAGAAGACGCTACCGTATTCCCTGGCCTAGAAAATCTACTCCATTATTCACCCCATATGTTTGCCTTTAGTATCCTAAAAGATAAAGCAGTGTGAACCAATGCCAGGTGATTCTAGATCACACGCAGTGATTATGGAATTGTTAAACTGTGAAATCCTCAGGGGGCTGAATCCAGAGCGTTATACTTGGTGAAAGGAAGTAACAGAGAGTCAAGACTTCTGCAAAAAGTATGTGTGGATGGGGAGAGGAATAGTTCCGGGTGTGGATTCAAGGAGAAATAAATTTGCAAAAAAAAAAAAAAAAAAATTGCAGCAGTTGATAGACACTCTCCCCAGCAAACTACATTCAGGTGTCAAAGAGGAACAGAAAGGATAGGTTGGAGAGAGAAGGAGGGGTGTTGAGATACTTGCTATCATGATGTTGATAACTTACTTTAAAATTTTTCAGAATAAAGTGGAATATGAATGTATATAGCAATGCTTTTTACTTCTCTTTAAGGTTGTCAGACTGTCATTTGTTCTGATGAAAACCCCATACTCCTTGAGTGGTCAGCCAGTTTCATCCCAGGACAGCCACACTTCGGAGGCCTCTACATCATAAGTTTCATCTATCTTCATATTCAGCAAAACACCAGATAAGTGGCTAATTAGCATCATTAACATCAGAAATAGGTTTTCATTGGTGAATTTAGTGGCTTGTTAATCAGCATAATGGATGTTAGAAATAGGTTCTGAATTGTGAAATTAGAAGAAATCAAGATATGTGAATTGGTTAAAATATTATAGAAACATACTTAACACTTGCATAAAATGGGAAATTGGAATCTGTGAGATCTGTTGGGATGGCCCCCAAGGTTACATCATTAAATGGACTTGAGTCCAGTCTTTGGGTGAGAGAATTTCATAGTGACCAATGCAAATTTATAAAGGTAACAAAACCTGCCTCTGAAATATTGCTGTTTGTCTCCTGTAAATCATTCATGTATCAAATATGTATAGTTTGTACATCTAAAAGCACAGTGATCTGGGTCTTTATCAAACTTAAACAACATTGTATTAACTCTTTTGGGTTTGCCTGTACATTCATGTTTAATTAATGTATGTCTATATGAACATAGATTTTGGTCTGAAACTTGCTTTTATTACAACTGGTAACAAAGCTTGCTTACAATGAGCAACAAATACTCATACACATCGAAATGTTCAGCTTTTTTTATAAAGGAACTTCTGAGTTGTATGAAATCAGATTGGTTTACATCAGTTCAGAACAGTTTGCAATAATGTGCTACAGAGAAGTAAACATCTTCTGTTCCAGCATTACAGGATTTTGTAGTGTGTTGAAGACATGCTGTTTGGTAAGATGATCCACACTCCTTGACAGAATTCAGCCCTGATGGCATGACAGTATTATTGTAACTTTTAAATAACTGTAATGTTATTATTTCTGTTTTAGAGAGGAATCTGAGGTCAAAGAAGTTAAGTAGCTTGCCGAATTCTAATACATGGGAAGAAATACAGAAAGCAGTTAATTCCAAATGTCTTACTTTTTAACATCATGTTCTTTTCTCTAAGTCATGGTTCTGTATCTTGGGACAGAAAAAATAGAAAACAAGTTCCAATGAACAACACAGTCAAAAGAGAAGTTTTTGAGGAAAAGCACACATAAATCTCTTTTTTTATTATTATACTTTAAGTTCTAGGGTACATGTGCATAACGTGCAGGTTTGTTACATATGTATACTTGTGCCATGTTGGTGTGCTGCACCCATCAACTCGTCAGCACCCATCAACTTGCCGTTTACATCATGTATAACTCCCCATGCAATCCCCCCACCACCCGTGATAGGCCCCGGTGTATGATGTTCCCCTTCCCGAGTCCAAGTGATCTCATTGTTCAGTTCCCACCTATGAGTGAGAACATGCAGTGTTTGGTTTTCTGTTCTTGCGATAGTTTGCTGAGAATGATGGTTTCCAGCTGCATCCATGTCCCTACAAAGGACACGAATTCATTGTTTTTCATGGCTGCATAGTGTGCCACATTTTCTTAATCCAGTCTGTCACTGATGGACATTTGGGTTGATTCCAAGTCTTTGCTATTGTGAATAGTGCTGCAATAAACATGTGTGCATGTAAATTTCTTAACCTCAAGTGCCAAAGAATGTCTCCTCTTTCTTAGGGATCACAGTAAAATCCTCTTGGTATAAATTCTAGTTGTTGCTTGATGCTAAGTTAAATGTTTACTAAGCACCAGAGTTCATTCCATAGAGTGGGTTCAACAATCCTCAGCTATTTTTTTGTTGTTATTATAAAATCTTAAGTTGAAAAAACCTTTTCAGGTACTGTTACAAAAAGACACGTGAACAGGAGGGAGGTGCCTGAAAATTTTACACAAGATTATGTTTCCCGGAATTGATGAGAAGTACTTCTTAGCAAATACTAATTTATCAAGTCTTCTAATAGGAAGTATTGCAGTGTACAATCAGGTCGTTTTTAACTAGGAATCATTTCATTTTGAAATAAATCACAGGTTTACATATAAACACACACACCGCCCACATATATTTGTCAGCGTAACCATATGCAGCTCTGATAGCTCTGGTTAAATATATGCTTCCAACCCTATAAACAGCAAGATCCACAGTCGCTTCCTTGAGGTAATTATTTCACCAAGGCTGGATAAATGGCAAAACTTCTTCCTCTCTTCCAGCTGTAACCATTCCCTTTCTTTCTGGGATCCTCTGTCCTCCCTCCTTGGAAAAGCACCCTCCATAACATACTGAGAGTAAAGAGTACAGTGCTCTTGTGAAGGCAGAATAAAAACTTGGAGGTACTTACTGAGAATACTAGAGCTGGGTCTGAGAGCTCCATGAATGCCGATGACAGAACAGGCCACTTCAAATAGATAAAACTGCATTAGTGCTTTTAAATTTGTCCTTGGGAATACGCTCCTCTGAAACAATGATTGCAGAGACAAATCAGATGAATGCTGCTTTCGGAACTAAATGAATGCTCTAAGAGAGCAGCTCTGAGAGAAATACATTTGAAGAGTCTGGAAAGTAATTTCATGGAAAATAGATTGGGTGCCCAGTTTATTTGAAGAAAGATGGGAGTAGAAAAAGCAAAAGGAAGAAAATGATTTTAAAGGTTATTTGGACATGCCACAAATTATGCCTACACATGTTTTATGCATGAGTTAAATATCTGACAGATAATTATTGATCACAGAAATTCTATATAAAGGATAGATTCCCAAATTGAATCTCTCTACACAGTAAGCTTATGTAATTCAAATATTTTTCTCATGTCATGTGTTGTTTATATATACAAAGGCTTGTATTATTCTAAAAGGGGCACATTAAAAATAAAAACTCAGCCAAATGATCGAGAAGAATTTAGGACACACTAACCTTAAAAACCAGCACAAAAAAGTAACTATCCTCTGAATGGGTTATGTTTTTCCCATATAGTAAGGCCCTGCTGGATAGTTATTTAGATGCCTTGAGAACTATCATCATGTCATCCTCAAGACTTAGGCCCTGGGGCTGCGAAGAGCTATTTCATCCCAGGATGATCAGAAATAGGAAATATGAATCAAGAATGATTTGTGGCAGAATTGGGTCTGACTCATGAATGGCAATGCCTTTTTTCTTCCTTTATCTTTAAAGGAGATCCTTTGAAGGCGATAACTAGGTATTCAGGAAAATGAGATACTTGTCCATGAAAAAGTCCAATTATTCCAGGTAACAGAGCTCAGAGCAGTCTTCCACAAGGCTTGACAATTCAAACCAAACAATAAGAAATCCACTTAAAATTTCTTAACTTTCCTCTTTCGCAGAATGATATTTTATCTCAGGGGTATTTATGTAGCTACAGAAAACAAGGGTAGAGGCCCCAGGCTTCGTTCACAAGGTGTTGATTGATACTATAACTTTCCTGGAGTCCAAGAGGAAAGGACTTAAAATGTACCCATGGGTTCTTGTCTTGGTATCATCAGAAGGAGCATCTCACTGGTGACAGGGTTCCTTTGGGCAACTTTTTACTGCTCAGATGTAGAAACAGTTTATCAAGCTACTGTTTCTTGGGGTGACTTGTTCAAAGTTTCCTTTCACGTAATGGGATGCAACATGAGATGAGAAGTGACAGCTGGAAGCTGAATCTTGCATACAGGATAGGTGCTCGCATATCTTAGTGCTGCCATACAAAAGTTTTTGAGGAGTGAGGTTGTTTTTAAGGCCTACTGATTCAACAAAGTGTGCTTACTCAGTATTTTAGGTAGTTATTAAGGAAGCAGTCCTGCAAGCACTATAAAGCAATGCATATAATTAAATTGTCTTTGACTCAAGACGTGGAACCAACCCAAATGCCCATGACTGATAGACTGGATAAAGAAAATGTGGTACCTACACACCATGAAATACTACGCAGCCATGAAAAGGAATGAGATTACGTATTTTGCGAGACATAGATGAAGCCAGAAGCCATCATCCTCAGCAAACTAACACAGGAACAGAAAACCAAACACCTCATGTTCTCGCTCGTAAGTGGGAGTTGAACAATGAGAACACATGGACCCAGGGAGGGGAACAACACACACCAGGGCCTGTTGGGATGTGGGGGGCCAGGGGAGCAAACTTAGATGATGGGTCAATAGGTGCAGCAAACCACCATGGCACACGTATACCTATGTAACAAACTTGCATGTTCTGCACGTGTGTCTTGTACCTTAAAGTAAAATAAAAGTTTGAAAAAATGTCTTTAATCCATATTTGGAAAAGTCAATGGAATCTCAGGCTCCTCAACCCTTCTTCTTCGGAGTTCTTGATGCCCCACCTCTTCTTCGTGGCAATTGTTATCTTTCCATGGATGTGTTACAGGCCCTTCTGTTGTCCAGTCAGTAACTAGCATTTACTTAGTATCAGTTATTCAATCCCTGATACTAGACTTGGTTGATACCAATCTAGCTCTTCGCACAACTTCAAGTAGGACCTCATTCTTATTGGATCCCCAAATGGAAAGAGCCACTTTCAGTGTTCTTTTATTATCTGACTGTTCTCTTAGGTCTTGAGGAAACATTCTCTAGGACTATGTGAGAGAAGACTCTAGTGGCCCCATTCATTGTTAAAGCCAAAGGTGTCGGGTCGCACCACTCGACTTGTCTCAGAATCTTGTCCAGGGCCTGGATTTGGCTCCATCACAGGCTCAATGCGCCGCTGCACACTGTAGTGCTTTCTGCTGAATGTGTGGCATCCCTTTTTGCTTAAGGCCAGACCGGCGGTTCACCATGGGTTTCAAAAACTCTCAGTCTGAGCTCACTATATTCTCATTCAGTTAGGATATGCAGAAGTAAGGTGGCCTTTCAGCCTGGCAAAGGAAACAGATGAGTGATGTTTCAATTTTGATAACTAGTAATTTATAGACCCTGTGAAGAATTGCTGATTAGCATGAGAATAGACAGTCCAGTTTTTTTAGCTCGTATTTTCTGAATTTTTCTATATTGAACAATTAGGAGTATTTTTATAGGAACTAAGGCCTGGTTTTTCTATACATCTATAACATTCTTAATTTTAAGTATATATACATATGAAATTTTGTATTTAACATTTATGTAACTTTATTTTTGTCTAATAATTCAAGATGAATAAAATAAAGAGAACATCTACAATTAAAAAAGTTTTAATGACTTTTTCACCCATTTATATTCTGATATTCAATTTAATTAATTGATGCATTAGGTAGCTATTTCCAAATGTGTGGGAAATTGATGTGAAATAATAATTAAGTATGTAGGTTTCTGAGCAGCAATAGCAGGCAGAGACTTTGAGAACAGTATTACAATATCTCTACTTGAGGCTGCCTGCTGTTCTGCCTAAAATGAATACGTAATGATAAATTATGCCCAAAATGGTATATTGATTTCTTCAGGGAAAAAGGTTTTTATTATTAACTGGTTCAAGACCATTTCCAAGATGTCTTTGTCATTCCCATGAGGGCCAGCTTAATACAAAGTAGGCAAATGCAAGATATTGGAGTTGATTTTACTTTATTAGATCCATACACAACTCAAGAAAATTAAGGCTGACTTTCATGATGTGTCATGTTAAGTTTGAAGGATAAACTCTCAGGCTAGATAACTTCTAGAATTATCAAAAAATTACTTGGGATATACACATAGAATAATGCACTGATATTGTATAAAGAAAAGTAGATTTTTTCTTCATTTCAATTAGTATCACAACAATTTTAGTCACTTAGGCTATCAATTGTTAATGGCAGACAAAATTATCATTTACTTTTCTATGGTGATTGAATGAGCCAGATCACTGCCAAGTTTACATATTTACATTGTGTAAATTAAACATTTAGAGCAATAGTAACACATTGCTCTAAACATAATGTGTCTAAAATAGGTACAAACACACATACACAGAGAGAAAGAGAGTGAGAGAGAGAGAGACGGAGTCTCACTCTGTTTACCATGCTGGAGTGCAGTGGCACAATCACATCTCAGTGCACTCTTGACCTCCTGGATTCAGCCTCCCAGGTAGCTGGGACTACAGGTATGAGCCACCACACCCAGCTAATTTTTTTTTAATCTTTTTATAGACATAGGGTTCACCAGGTGACCCAGGCTGGTCTCCAACTCCTAGGCTCAAGCAATCTGCCAACCTCTGACTCTTACAGGGCTGGGATTACAGGCATGAGTGACTGTGCCTGGCCAATAAAGCGTTTCTTTCACCAGAAAGAAAGAAATCTGCTCTAACACATTAGTTTTATTTTATATAGGCAGAATTGTTTATTAGTCCAACTTTTAATGTCATTATCTATTCACATACTTCTGGATGGAAAATGGGTAGACGTTATAGAAATGCAAGGGGTTCAGTCTGGGTCTTGCTGCTTGCCGCACAGAACACCAAGCACTGAGACGAATATTGCCAAGGAAGAAGGCTTCGATCAGGTGCTGCAGCTGAGGTGGACCTCCTCAGCTGTAGGTTGTCTCCCAACCAACTAAAATTAGGGTTGTCTATATAGTGGGGAAGGCAGGAAAACAGGAATTAGGGAACGGAAGGAGGCTGATATGGTTTGACTGTGTCTCCATTCAAATCTCATCTTGAATTGTAGCGCCCGTAATTCCCACGTGTTGTAGGAGGGACCCAGTGGGAGATAATTGAATCCTGGGGGTAATTTCCTCCATACTGTTCTTGTGGTAGTGAATAAGTCTCACGAGATCTGATTGCTTTATAAGGGGAAACTCCGTTCCCTTGGTTTTTCATTCTCTCTTCCTTGCCGCCATGTGAGATGTTCCTTGTTCTTCTGCCGTGATTGTGAGGCCTTCCCCAGCCATGTGGAACTGTGAGTCAGTAAAACCTCTTTCCTTTATAAGTTACCCAGTCTTGGGCATGTCTTTATTAGCAGCATGAGAAAATACTAATACAGAGGCACTCATGATGGATAAGGGTTCTGGCAGTCTTGTCTGAAGGCAGTGATCTGGGGAGTTCCAGTCCCTTGCCTGAAGTTTGGTTTCCTGAGGGAGGAACTCGGATGGGACAATGTGAATTTCAAGTTTTGAGAACCGGAGAATCCATTTCTATGTTTATTTTTTAAATGTAAATAATAGCTCTATGGGACAATTGGACCAGTTTCAGATGGAGACCAAGAGCAAGTAACATTTCTAAGCCATCATAAGAAGAACCTAGGTTTTGTTTTTCTTTTAGGATTTTCATCTGTTTGGTGTAATTATGTGTAAATATGCAAACTTGGCTAGGCTATATTACATAGTTTTTAATCAACCACTAATCTCAGGTGTTGCTGTGTAGATAGTTTGTCAATGTAGTTAGCACTTAAAATCAGTTGACTTTAATTAAAGATTATCCTTGATAGTTAAGTGGGCTTCATTCAGTCAGCTGAAGTTCTTAAGAGCAAAAGCTGAGGTTTCCTGAGAAGAAAAATTCTACTTCAAGACCCAAAATCAACCCCAGCCTGAGTTTCCAACCTACCAGCCTGTCCTGTAGAGTGCAGACTTGCCAGTCCCAACAATTATTTGAGCTAGATTTCCTTGAAATAAATATCTTTGAATTTATTTAGGATTAATAGGCTACACACACACATATATATTCTATTGATTCTGTTATATGTTATACAACATGATTCTGGAGAAGCCAACCCTATAATAGGTTTTTAAAAATATGTGGTATCTTTTCACCACTAGGTGTGTACTATTTATCCCAATATTCCAAAATAAATGAGTAGATATAGACATCACTATACACAATAATAAAGGTTAATATCAATAGCTCTAATTTATACCATATATGATAGAGTACTGAATATTCGTATACTTTCATTCATTCATTTTTCCTTCAACAAATATCTTTTGAGAATCTGCCATCTACCAGGCACTAGTCTAAGTGTAAAACAATGAAAGACAATTCTAGAAGACAAGTATTATCAACCATATTTCGAAAATGAGAAAACTAAAGTTTAGGGAATTTTCTCAAGATAACATGTCACCCCACCCCATCAAGACTGTTTAAGCAATAGAGACTTAATAAACTTTAGGATTGAAAAAGAACAAACTTTTTTCTCTTTAAGTATATTATGAATCAAAGAATGAAAATTTGCTTATATACACACACAGATCATCTATTAGCATTTATTAGTTAACATATATACATATATAGAAAGTTTACGTATCTATAGATGATACATAAATTGTATGTAATCCACAAGATATACTGCATAGATAATGTGTGTATATGTGTATGCACAAAACTGTGAATATGTTTACACATAAAGCTATCAGTATGTGAGTATTGAAGAAGTTTGGTTATTACACTGTAGTTTTTATAAATTCTCTGCAAATTGTTTTTACTAATTATTAAAAAGAAAAATAATACAAAGGGACAGCCGCTAAAGTTTTTTTGTGTGTGTGAAAATCCTGATTGTTCAAACGAAGGGGCAGTTTTAAAATATAGAGTGAACGTTCTTAAAATCAACTATTTGGTTGGATTTAGCTATAGTTCAACACAATTCTGGATGATTAATATGTAAACATCTGATTTCCAGGTAAAATAAATAGAAAGATTCAAGATGCTGTGGACCACTGCAAAGCAGAAAAACATAGTTGTATATGTAAATGAATTAGCCACGTTACACTGTTAATGAGCAGCAAAGCCCAGGTTCCATAACTCCTGAGACAACACTTTTTACACTTCAGAACACAAATACGTTATTTTTTTCACTTGACCACAGCCATGTGGGAATAGTATTGGCTTTATTACCAGTAAGATGTTTCTAAAACTCTCTCTCGCCATCACACACACACACATAACTCCACACCCACACACCATAAATATTTACATGAACTGTAAACTGAAAATTCAAACTTTAAGGCAAAGAGTTATTGTCCCTTAGATTATCCGTGTAATTCCCTTGATTTTTTTCCTGACAGCCAATATATCTTGCAAATTCAATTAACTCTCGGTTTTCTTACTCCCCTCAGTTTCCTCTTCCCATTTGATAGTCCTGTGGAAATCCAATCTTTTCAAGATAATAAATTTGATAATCCTCAGAGGTGTCTTGTCATTTGCAGCACAATATTTTTCTTTGTCAATTATTATCAACTTTAGGCACTGTTTATCTATTTTGAGCACAGCAGGAGATGTCCTTAGCTCAGCTAACACAGGCTATGTACAATTAGATAAGACACAAAGCGGTACTGGTGCTGAGTAGCCAATTTCCTGCCCCTGTTGTGTTCATAATCTTTATAGAATTATACGGTAGTGTGCCCTCTCAGTTCTGTTTGTCCACATGAATCTTAGCTGCTCAAGTGTTTAATGCACTATTACCATAGGGTGGCTTTCAGAGATTTATAGCATTGTTTACTACTTTCACGTAGCATACAATAATTAAAAGGATACAATTCCCCATTAAAAACAAAGCATACAATAGTGGTAAGAATTATATTTCTTTCCTAGGCCACCAGTATTCACTCTTGATTAACTTCAGGCATAGTTTTCCTTATAAAATAAGTTTTAGTGGGCAGAAAGATAAGTCAGATATATCTGGCATCACAATCTCAGAAATAATATATGGTGGCTGTAGGAAATGAAGTTTCCAATGGTTTTCTAAGTATTTATTTACAGAAGAAAAACACCATACAATGTATATAGGCTACTTTTTTTCTCTAACATTAATCCAGCCTAAAGCACTGCTAATAGCTTCACGCATGACAGTATTCTGACATTATGGAGTTCATTTTTGTATTACTTCTCTTTTTAGTTTTTGAAAAACTCGGGAAATTTGAATTGTTGCCAGTAACTCAGCTGCACACTGTAATCAGAGTTTTGTGGGTTTCTTTTATAAAAAGTATTTCTTCAGTTTGCCTTCTCGAACTTTGAATATTTCAAGCTTTCACCTCTGAGATATGCACGATGATCTTCAGTGAATTATCCAGACCCCTGGTGTATTTCATTCTAACTTGAATATTGCACTTGTAAGATCAACATTATTCCATAATGACTTACCTGCTACAGTCCCCAGAGACTATTTCTCCTTCTCTGGATGTATAACTCAATGTCTATAAGAGAAACCCTGGATTACAATTAGCAATTATCATGGTAAAAGTAAGGAATAAAGAAAAATTTTAAAGAAATAGCCCCCATATGGGAAAGGAGGAGGTAAATTAAAGGGATTATAAACTGTTAAGTTATTCAGTGTATTTTTGTAACTGCCTAAGATAACAGGGGAAAAAGCAGCATAATAAGGGAATCAAACTTTGTTGCATCTTTCACGTCACTCAAATTGCAGAATAAAACATGCATTCTAATCATTAACTTTTAATAGCTATGATTTTGGTTTAAAAAGTTGGCAGGTGGGGAATTTGTTGTTACCATTGATAAAAATCATATATTACATCAAGCTGTGAGTGCTTAAAGGGAGATTCCATTGTGGTCAAAGAAATCACATATCTCTTACTAGAAACATAAAGAGACAATAAACAGCTGTCCACTGTGAAAGCAGTTATATTTTAGCTTTCCTAAGAATTTAGGAGTGGATTATTTAGTCTCATAGCAGGCCAGAGGTAGGAATTCAGAATTTCCACTTCAAAATGTTGCTTCATCAGGATGAAAATGAATAAATGTGAGGAATGCTCCAGTTCCAAGCTGAAATCCAGGAAATTCCATTCAGCAGGGCTTTCTGAGCCAAGGCCTTAGTCACCAAAACACTTCATGGGAGTCTCCTAGCCAGTTGGGACCAACCTCCTGTTATTGGGCAGAGAAGCTCTCCGAGTTGGGTGGATTTGTACACCCCTATCCAGAGAAACCTGATTCAGCAGTTGGAAGAAGTCAGGGTTGGACAACTAGGGTCCTAAGTGTTGTCATTTATAGCAGCATTTTATAACCATAGCAGCATTAAAAAGAGACATGAATGAGCCTGCAATGAAAGGAGAAAGCTGCTAAAATTTGTAAAATACGTTTGTAAACTGTGGGAGATAAAATAGATGATTCTCTCTGAAGTCAATATCACAGATGACTGTTGACCAAATGTTTACAGTTGTGCATTTCTTACTTTATGCCTTGGCTTGACCAAACTTTAGACTTCTTTCCTTAACACAGGGCCCAGAACTTCGGCTTGCCCCCAGATCTGGCAAGCACTAAAGTGCAGAACAGTCCCCAGCTCCAGCTTCCCATCTTGAGAATCAGCTGAGCACAGTGAGTAACACTTCCCATCAGAACTCCTTCCCTTGATCACTCTCCCTTGGAAGTCCCTGGTTACCCCTTCCTACAAAAGAGAAGCCTCTGTTTCTGTTTGATTTTTGAGACATTTGCAGATCTTGAAACTGAAACTTGAAACTGAAATTTTCCTTATTGCCATGGTCTTTTTGAATAAAGTCTCTCTTTAAGTTTGGATCTCACATCCTAAAGATGGAAAATGGCCTCTTTCGATTAGAAAATATGCCGGTTCTGTCTGAGTAACTGTTGACTTAACATCTATGCTCATTTTGTTTTCTCTCATTTTCCGGTGTTGGAGGCTGGGTTCTCTTCCACCTTTTAGTGTCAATCATACTCTTTGTGTATTATTTTCTTTCGGCTGATTCTGATGTCTTGAGTAATTATATTCCTTCTGAAGGAATCCGTAAGTGCCTGGGGATCCTAACCTTCTTCTCAGGGTCTGATCATCCCTGAGATGACAAGATTGAGGTACTGAGGACCTGAGCTTTGTTAGAGAAGTTTGAAGGGAGGCAAAGCAATTCAGTGGAAGGTATTTGGAGGCAGCATGTACTGTTTTACACACCATCTTATTTGAGTTTTCAAGTTGTATGGCCTTGGAATGTTACTTAATCCCCCTAAATGGCCAGAAAATAGAAATAAGAATCTCTATGTGCTAAGGGTTTTATGCAGATTGAATGTGGAAAATCGGTGTCCTGCCTATCATAATGGCTGGTACTAAGAGATGCTCAAGCAGTAGTAGGTATATTTAATGAATTAAGTCCTCTTGACTCAGTGTCCCCTTTTTTTCATTTCCCCTGCTGCTGTCTAATGTGTTCCCTCTACTAGACTGAAGTTAACTCCTTGAAGACATATTCGTCCTTTCTAGTCCCAAAGCTTGGGTCAGAAGAGTCACCCAGCTAACATTTTTTGAATGAAGTTTATTCATGTTTATAACATAAAAATCAAATCATGAATTTATCTTTCCTGTTACCAGACAGGTTTTACTGAAGTCTCCTTGATTTGATTGCAGAGACACCACAAATATATTATGAGGGAAGTTGTATTAGATGTCCTCTAAAGACCAATTCAAGACTAAGACTCTCTAATACTTTAGGGAAAAAAATGTACTGGATTATGCTAATGTTCCATATTTTCTTACTCCTAAGAGTACTTAGCATCTACACCATTGTTCATATTATATGATGCCAAACAACCAGATGAAAAAGTGAGAAATGCTGTCAGGCATCCCGATATTTTACCTAGTTGGTGCCAAACATCTGGGTGTTTAGAAACACTGACTGAATTTTTCACTTTTCACCTGGGTGTTTGGCATTGTACAGACAGAGCAAATGGCAAGCAGACATCTTGGCAGAGCAAACACTGAGACATATGGACGTGGGTGATAGTGTCATAGAATTCAAGCTGTTTGCCACAGAAGGAAAAGTTCACAATGGCATTTTGATCAAACTGATATATTTTTGTTATTGAAGGGACTTTTCCTGCAAGAGAGGCTCTTGGCCTGCTTTGCAGTTGTGATACCTCTTTGGCATTATATCCTTGTAGCCCACAATACTAGGCTGGTTAACCACTCCATTTAGAAACCTTCCTAAGACTCTGGGAATCAGAAGGAGCTCAATGACTCGCTACTCACACTGAGGCAGTTTTGCTGAGTGACTTGTTCTTACCTTGTTTCCCGTGTGTTTTGGCCTTGTGTTTTGGCCTTGCCTGCAGTTTATATTGTAACTAAATCTCTGAAATTAACTCCAGAAACTAGTCTTTGCCTCATACTTTCTAGTAATTGAACTCCAGCTTTGTCCAGACTCCTGAGACCCTAGAAGGAATTTCTTAGGCCTACAGGCTATCTTCCCTTACATATACCTGTCTGTGTCCCTCTGCCAGTCACCTTGGACATCCTAGTTTAAATACTGTGTGAGTGGAGACATGCTAGATGCTGCTGCTGTGATAAACAAACTTACAATTTCTGTGGTTTAAAACAACAAAGTTTTCTCATTCACAGTATTTACTGTGAATATAAGATATTCTTCAAGGCAAACACTTCTATGTTAGCTAGTACTTCACTGAGCAGGTTTCTCGGTTATCCCCTAGATCTAGAAAATCTGGAAGAAGGGTTCATCTTAGTCTTACAGCAAAAATTAGCCAGACTAACTTCAAAATCACAGGCTAATAGAGAGCTGATGTTGCTCAACAAACAATAGACCCCAAATCGAAGGAGAAATGGTGCTTACAGGAAGAACAATGTGAATATGCACTAAGCTGGGGGAGAAACAACCAGAAATGCTAAGAACTCAGCTAAAATAGATGAAAAATATGTATACAGTAATAAACAATACATTTTATTGTTTCATTTCATTGATAAAAGTTAAATGCAGACCGTTAGCATAAAAGCTCTGGGAGGTACAGAAATTAGGAGAGTCTGCATCATCTCGTAGGCTCTTCCTCCACAAAATCTACTGAGCACTCATGGCAAAGATTGGAAAGAGAACTGAAAAGCACCTGTTGTGGTGCAGGCCAGGAAAAGGGAGGAGCACACACAAGGAAAGGACAAGAAACTCTGACCACATCCTTCTTCCAAACCTCCACTATGGAATAAAAGCCTTAATATGTCACAAAAGGAGAACAGGCATTGCTGCAGTTGGGACTTAGTCAAAACTAATGCAGCCAGAGTAGGCAATAGAAGAACCCTGCTACTAGGATAAGGCTAAGATGGTGAATGAAGTCCATAAATAAATTCAGGGCATAGGTGCTAGAACCAAGAAGGCTACACACTAAGACTGAGCCTTGCTCAAAACAACAAAGATTGCAAATCCTCCCAGCCCCCACCACTCCCAATAACTTCCATCACCAAGTTAACGTATTTGAATAACAAGTAAAAGCAGAATATTGCTGGGGAAGGGCAAAATGAGGAACAAAAGCATGTGACAAAACCTCTGAGACAAAGAGATGACCTTAACATGACAATCAGACTCTTACTGTCCTGGTGAATCGACCCCAATGTCAACACTAGGTGTCTCCACAGGAATTGGAATCCTGTGTTGCACTGAGGTTAACCACACCCACAATAAATCTGAAATCTGGATAAACTCCTCATATTAATTCAATCTCCTTCATGAAAGACCTAGTGGGAGGAAACTCTTTTTACTATTGTTAGTCCTTGGACACTTAATTATAACTTGATTGTATCTGTAAGTAGATTACTTACATCTATTCATTTTAAGCATCTGGGGTGAATTCTGTTTCCTGCTAAAACCCTGATACTTGTATGTGCAGTGATAAACCATACGTTTTACAGTTTCTCAAACTTTTTTCAAATTTGTGTAAATTTACGGGCCACATGTGAAATTGTGTTACATGTATTAAATGCATGGTGAACAAGTCAGGTTATTAAGGTATTCACTACCCAAATACATTTTTAGTAACTATAGTCACTCTACTCTGCTGTTAAATGCTGAATTTATTTATCTAACCATATGTTTGTACCCTTTAACCCACTTCTCTTCATCCTTCGCTCTCTGTGTCACTCACCCCTACCAGTCTCTGTTATCTCTCTGCTCTCTGCCTCCATGAGATGAACTGTTTTAACTTTCGTGTATAAATGAGAACATGCAATATTTGTTTTGTGTGTGTGTGCCTGGCTTATTTCACTTAAAATAATAGCCTCCAGATCCATTCATGTTGATGCGATTACATGATTGTAATCTTTCTTATGGGTGGGTAGCGTTTCATCGTGTATATATACCACATTTTCTTTATCCATTCATCCATTGATGGACACTTAGGTTGATTCCATATCTTTGCTACTATAAATAGTGCTACAGCAAACACATAAATGCAAGTATTCCTTTGATACATTGATTTCTTTTCCTTTGAAAAGTAGTGGGATTGGTGGATAAAACAGTAGTTCTATTTTTAGCTTTTGAGAGATCTCCATACTGTTTACTAGAGTGGGTGCCCTAGTTTACATTCTGACCAAGAGTGTGTAAGAGTTCCCTTTTCTCTGCATCCTTGCCAACATCTATATATTTTTTTTTTGCCTTTTTAATAAGTCATTTTGACTGAGGTAATATAATACCTCATTGTAGTTTTATTTGCATTTTTTCAGATGTTTGGTGCTGTTGGCATTTTTTTGCATACCTGGTGGTCATTTGTGTTTCTTCTCTTGAGAAATGCCTATTCATGCCTTTTGCCCACTTGGTAATGGGATAATTTGTGTTTTGTTTTGTTTGTTTCCTGATGAGTTATTTGAGTTCCTGGTGCATTCTGGATGTTAGTATCCTGTTGGAAAATAGTTTGCAAATATTTTCTCCCATTCAGTAGGTTGTCTCTTCATTCTGTTTATTATTTCTTTTGCTGTACAGAAGCTTTTTAATTTGATTAAGTCCTATTTGCCAATTTTTGTTTTCTGTTCCCTGTGCCTTTCAGGTCTTAGTCATAAATTATTTGCCTAGGCCAATGACTAGGAGAGTTTTCCCTTGGCTTTTTTTCTAGTAATTTTATAGTTTTTGGCATTACAATTAAGTCTTTAATCCATTTTGAGTTGATTTTTGTAGATGGTGAGAGACAGGGGTCCAGTTTTATTCTTCTGGGTGTGGATATCCCATTTTCCTAGCATTGCTTATTAAAGAGGGTGTGTTAGTCTGTTCTCAGGCTGCTATACAGAACTGCCTGAAACTGGGTAATTTATAAAGGAAAGAAACTTCATTGACTCACACAGTTCAGCATGGATTGGGGGGGCCTCAGGAAACTTACAAGTATGGTGGAAGGTGAAGCAAACATGTTTTTCTTCACATGGCAGCAGGAGACAGAAGTGCTAAGCAAAGGGGGAAAAGCCCCTTATGAAACCCTCAGCTCTAATGATAACTCACTACCATGAAAACAGCATGAGGGTAACTGCCCCATGATTAAATTACCTCCCACTGGGTCCCTATCACAACACGTGGGTATTATGGGAACTACAATTCAAGATGAGATTTGGGTGGAAACACAGTCAAACCATATCAGAGTGTTCTTGTCAGTTTTGCAAAAGATCTGTAAATATGTGGCTTCACTTCAGGACTCTCCATTCAGTTTTGTTGGGCTTTTTTTTGTTTATATCAATACTATGTTATTTTGGTTACTATAGCCTTGTAATATATGTTGAAGTCAGGTAATGTGATACCTATAGCTTTGTTCTTTTTGCTTAGAATTGTTTTGACTATTTGGAGTCTTTTTAATTCCATATGAATTTTAAGGTTGTTTTTTCTGACATTGGAATTCTAATAGGAATGTCACTGAATCTGTACATTACTTTGGGTAATATCATTTTAAGAATATTATTCTGATCCATGTGCATCAGATGTCTTTCCATTTTTTTGTCCTATTTCATTTCTCTGTGTATGGTGTGTATGTGTGTGCGTGCACGCTCGCGCGCGTGCTCCTTGGTTAAATTTCCTAGGTATTTTATTTTTGGTAGCGATTATAAATGGATTGCGCCTTCTTGATTTCTTTCATGGCTATATCATTATTCATATATAAAAACACTACTAATTTTTGTACCTTGATTTTGTATCCTGAAACTTTACCAGATTCATTTAGCAAATCTGGAGTATTTTTTGGTGGAGTCTCTAGGTTTTTATAAATATAAGATTACATTATCAGTAAAAAGGCAATCTGACTTCCTCTTTTCCAATTTGGATGACTTTTATTTTTTATTATACTTTAAGTTCTGGGATAAGTGTGCAGAACGTGCAGGTTTGTTACATAGGTATACACATGCCATGGTGGTTTGCTGCACCCATCACCCATCACCTACATTAGGTATTTCTCTTAACGCTATCCCTCCCCTAGCCCCCCACCCTCCGACAGGATCTGGTGTGTGATATTCCCGTCCTTGTGAACGTGTGATTGACTGGATAAAAAAATGTGCATATATGCCATGGAATACTATACAGCCATAAAAAAGGATGAGTTCATGTATTTTGCAGGGACATGAATGAAGTTGGAAACCAACATCCTCAGCAAACTAACACAGCAACAGAAAACCAAACGCCGCATGTTCTCACTCATAAGGGGAAGTTGAACAATGAGAACACATGGACTTTTATTTCCTTCTCTTGCCTGATTGCTCTGATTAGAACTTCCAGTACTATGTTGAGCAGAAGTGATTGAAGTAGGCATCTTTATATTATTTCCATTTCTTAGAGGAAATGCTTTCAACTGTTTATTTTGTCTCTATTGTTTTAGTTCTGCAGTAATCTTCATTATTTTTTTACTTCCACTAATCTGGGGTTTGGTTGCTTCTTGCTTTTCTAGTTCTTGTAGGTGCGACATTAGTTTATTTGATTTTTTTTCTGTGTTTTTGATGTGTTTATTGCTATAAACTTTTAGCACTGCTTTTGCTGTATCCCATTGGATTTGGTATGTTGTGTTTCAATTTTTATTTGTCTCAAGATTGTTTTTCTTTCCTTCTTATTTCTTCCTTGACCCAGTGGTGTTCAGGAACATCTTGTTTAATCTTCAGGTATTTGTAAACTTCCAAATTTCCTCTGTTATTGATTTCTAGTTTTATTCCATTGTAGTCTGGGAAGATCCTTGATACGATTTTAACTTTTTTTTCTTTTTTTTTGAGATGGAGTCTCACTCTGTCACCCAGGCTGCAGTGGAGTGGCACGATCTTGGCTTACTGCAGGCTCCATATCCCAGGTTCACACCATTCTCCTGTCTCAGCCTCCCCAGTAGCTGGGACTACAGGTACCCGCCACCATGCCAGCTAAGTTTTGGATTTTTTTTTTAGTAGAAATGGGGTTTCACCATGTTAGCCCGGATGGTCTCGATCTCCTGACCTCGTGGTCCGCCTGCCTCAGCCTCCCAAAGTGCTGGGATTACAGGCGTGAGCCACCGTGCCTGGCTGATTTTAATTTTTAAAAAATACGTTGAGACTTATTTTGTGGCCTAATGTATGGTCTATGATGGAGAATGCTCCATGTGTTGATGAAAATAATGTATATTCTGCAGTTGTTGGATAGAATGTTCTGCAAATGTGTGTTAGGTTCATTTGGCCTAAAGTCCAGTTTAAATCCAGTGTTTCTTTGTTGATTTTCTGTCTACATGGTCTGTCTAATACTGAGAGTGGGGTGTTGATGCCCTCCACTATTATTTCATTGCAGTCTATCTTTTAGATCTAGTAATATTTACTTTATGGGTGCTCCAGTGTTGTGTGCATATATATTTGTAATTGTTATATCTTCTTGCTGAATCAATCCCTTTATCATCATGTAATAACTTTATCTTTTCTCTTTTTTTACTCTTTTTGATTTAAAATCTGTTTTCTCTGATACAAGAATAGCTACCATTGCTTGCTTTTGGGTTTTGTGGAATATCTTCTTCCATCCCTTTACTTTTATACTATATGCATCCTTCCTGGCTCACTGATGATACATGCTGTGTTGGTATTGGTAGATTATATTGGCCTAAACTCAGACCCCAGGAGGAGTGTTCAAATGCCAAAAGTGGTGGATTCTGCTTTGGGAAATTTGGGCAAATGTGCTGGTCAATTTCCAGGCCCCTGGAAGGTATGTTTGAGTACTAGGGGCATGCCACTGTGCTGTAGAACTTGTTCTCTGGCCCCATGGTAGTGCATTCAGGCACTGGCTGTGATAGGCAGGGACAGGATGGTCTATGGGCCCCTAGCAAAATGCTTTGCTGTGGGCAGTAGCAGTTGCATTATACGCCTGCCACTGGGGAGGGCCAGGCTACTACTCTCAATGGAAGCAGCATAGGCAGATAGCTGTGAGAGAGGTGTTTTCCTCACACCTTGGTCCTGCAGTAGCCCACAGAACTAGTGGTGGGATTTGTTCTCACAAAGTGTGAAAGGGCCTGCCTTCCTTCTCCCTCTTTGGCCTGGGAGCAGTAACATCAGCATTGGCTTTGACCCCAAGGCAAGATGCAGGCCTTTGGAATCCAGGTTCTCAGAATTGTATCAGCTGCAGGCCTGTGATTGGAGGGTGAGTGGTGGGGGTGTCCTCTCTCAGCTGGAGCAGCACAAGTGGGTAGCAGAAAGGAGTCCGGTTTGCTTGTGCTTTGGTTCCACAGAAGCCCACAGCAACAGCAGTGGGATTTGTACTTATGGCATGTGAAAGTGCCTGCCTCTCCTACTTCCTCCTTTGGCCTCAAGGCAGGAGACAGTCTCTTGAGAGCTTAGTTCTCAGAATGGCACCAAGCTGCAGCAGCTCAGGGCTCAAAGCCTGTGGGATGCAGTGTGAGTTCTCTCTCTCTAAAGCAATGCCATGGTACAGCCACTAGTCAGCTCCATATGTTAGTCCAGAGGCCTGCATGGATTGAGGGGTTCTCCTGTAGCTAGGACTAAAAGTTCATGGCAGAAATGTGGAGTCCTGGGAGACTGTCACTTACCTTTTTCCCTCATCCAGGTGTTTCTCCCAGTTCCCAGCTGGTCTCTGCTGAGTAGGGTGCCTAACTTCCCTCTCCTTCTTTGTTTTTTGGTGGTTCCCATTGCTTCTCCATTGAATTCCATTGTTCTCTCTTAGGCAATCTATTTTAAATGAGAACATTTACTTGTTATTTTGGTTCCTTTCTGTGGAGGAGGCATGTAGTAGCTGCACCTAGTCAACCACCTTGAACCCCTCTCCCTATTTCTAAAACATTCAATACTGCATTCTTTTCAAGATTTGCATAATAATTTTTTATTTTGAGCTCATCTTCAGTGGGCAGTTTCAGAGGGCATTTATGTTTAACCTTATTATCATAGAGCTATACTTTATAGTGGAAATTTGCTGTTATGTCCACTTCCTCCTAACTTTGTCAGTTGAATTTTTTTTTTTTTTTAACATACTCTTCTGTCACTATATTTCACTTTGCAGAACAAGCTATGTTCTGTCTTTAATCTGGGCATGTGGATATATTATTCTATATTTTCTTATTTTGGCATTTAGTTAATTTCAATGAATTCTTAAGGTCTCAGTTCCTTCAGGGAAGTCTCCTAGGACCTTCTCCTAAACCCAGGGGATCCCCATATGGGCAGCATACACCTTACCTTCATAACGTTTATCACACTGTGCTGTTCTGTTCTCTGTACTGCTGTGTATCTCACATTAAAATCTGATACTTATAGAAAGAGGGCTTATGCCTTCCTTCTCTACCTAGCATAATGTCTGGATTGAGTAAATAATAGATGCTATTTTCTATTACATTCATTTAACGATGCAAAGGACTGGCAAATGAAATGTCAGCCTCCAAATTTAGTGTGAAAATTTCTAGGAAGAAATTAGTGTGTCTGGGATATAACATTTCTGCATACTTAACAGAGACAAGCCCATTGCTCAGCATTGATAGATGGTAAGGAAGTTAAGATTCCAAGGATACATGGTAAGAGCTCTTAACATTTAGTGATACACCAAGAATCAAGTTATTTATAGATTACTACTTCAACTACTTCAGAGGTTCATGTTTTACATTGGCATTTTGCTAAAGGTCTTTTAATGGTGTTTTGTTAATAATTATTTACAAGATTGAATGATTATTTGACAGGCACATGTTGGCTACAAAATTTGTTCAAAAGACCAATTGATGGAAAAAAAGGTGTTTTTTCTGTTTGTTTATTTTTGTTTATTTTATTTTATTTTTTTGAGACAAAGCCCTGCCCTGCCACCCAGGCTGGAGTGCAATGGCTCAATCTCGGCTCACTGCAACCTCTGCCTCCCGGGTTCAAGCGATTCTCCTGCCTCCGTCTCCTGTGTAGCTGGGATTACAGATGCACGCCACCACGCCCAGCTAACTTCTTATATCTTTAGCAGAGACAGGGTTTCACCATGTTGGCCAGGGTTGTCTCGAACTCCTGACCTCGTGATCCACCCGCCTCGTCCTCCCAAAATGCTGGGATTACAGGTGTGAACCACTGCAACCAGTCCCAATTTTTTTGAAACCTAAATGTTATTGATTCTTAAGATAGTCAAATCCTCTTTATATAATACCTACTATCACTATAATGTTAATTATAACTTCTTTTAATTAAAATTAACATCATCATCATCATACCACAACTCAAACATTCTGTGCTAAGTTTTAAGTACCTTGGTAAGTATTTTTCTTGGATTTTCTCATTTTGCTTGGAATTTCTACAGCAGTACTATGATGTGGGAAATGTTCTTGCTATTTTCTAAATAAAGACACTGAAGCTTTGCTAGTTCATGTAACCTATACAATGTCCCATGTGTAGTGAACAACAAAACAGAATCGAATCTCAGAGAAACTGACTCCATAGATCTTAAGTGCTATACTAGAGCTAAATTGTAGAACATTCTAAAGATATAATTAAAATAAACCTTAATTCTTATCATCCTGATGCATCCACTGAGTGCTGTGACATACATTAGACTATTTTCTGTATCTATAATTATGTGCTTTTTTAGATTGATTGTACACCTTTCATCCATCTTTTCAATTAAACTTACATCTTATTTTTCTGCTCTCTTTGTATGGGAAATATTTGCATAATCTCCAATGACCACATGCTAACCCAGGATATGAACCTATCATTGTTTAAAAAAAAACCAAAATATGTTATTATAAAATAAGCAATATCCCTTTAGGTGGCGCGCGCGCGTGTGTGTGTGTGTGTGTGTGTGTACACACACAGATATGAAAAATAAAATTGTAAAATCCTATTTTTTAAGGGAATAGAATACTTTTTTTTAAACTAGAAATAATATATTGGGCATTTAATAACCACATATTTATAATTCTGTTACTCTTTCAAAACTTGTTTTCTTTTTGGAATTGTTACTTAGACAAAGTTTTGGTCTCTTTCTAGTAGATGGTGTTCTTTCATGGGTTTATGTAGAACCCTTTCTCTTTACTATGAGAAAGTATGTATGTAATATTTTCTATCATATCAAAGTTATATTCTTATACAAATGTTTCATGAATGCCCAAGAGTATTTTGCTCTTAGACTTTTATAGATATGAAATCTCTATATATATCTATATAAATAATATTTACATATGTTGCATATAAATTAAGAAAATATATACATTTATATATGCATATGTACATGTGTGTATGTTAAAGTTTCTTTCATTAGTTAGATAGGTTTTGCTTTTTATCTAACTTAGTAGTTCATTTTTCATTATACTGACCAATATTGTCTGTTTTAAATCTTGAGCCTTGAGAAGGAAGTGTCTGCCTCTGTTTAAATAACTTTATGTGGTATTTAATTCTCTGATGTTCACAGAGCCACATAAATATTTTAAGATAAGATAATGGTAATGTTATAAATTATTATAGAATACATGTTAGTTCTAGCTTTTTCCCGCTGCTAAGTTTTATCCAAGAGAATCAGTAAGGATTTTCCCGGGTCTGAAGCCAGCACAGTTAATTGGGGAGCATCTGTTCTGTGTTAATTATGTGTAGTTTAATGAAAGTCCAAATTGATCTGGTCCTTCTCCATCTCTCAAATTTTTCCATTTACCTCTTCAATGTGCAGAATTTGGAGGCATTTGAAACCTGATTTGTAACTGAGCAATTGACATTAGGTAACATGGAGTCTTAAGGGAGCTTTCACGAGGATTTAAGTCATAATTGAGCATCTGAGGGGTTGGGGTGAGACACTTCATCCCAGTGGAGCTGACAACATTAGGAATGCTTATGTGGCATTATCTGTAATTCCAATTCAAAATCCATCTGGATTTTTTTTAAAGGAAAATTACATAGAAAATGTGCTCATTTTCAATAAATGTTATAACTAATTTCTTGCCTTAGGATGGAGGATTTGTTGGAGATAAGATTCGCTAATGCATCCTTTTCCCATACTTGGGACCATTAACATTGTTGAATACTTTAAATTCCTGCCACAAGTATTTATCTGAGATGCATATCTGATTGATCACAAATATATAGACATATATTAATTTTCAAAGATTTCTTTTTCCCCCCTAGTCTCTGACAGGAAACAGTGATTTGAATTTGGAGCCCCGCATGCACAGTGCCCATCCTCCCCACCGTCTTAACCCCAACACGGTTCCCCAAAGTTGCTCAGTGAAGTAGGCCCACTAAGTGCCAGAAAATGTGCCAGGGATCCCACTCACACAGACCTGGGGTGGGTGGACACAAGGAGAAGGCAATAATGATGAGGATTTAATTATGTGACAGTTGGAGGAACATTTGGAGGAGAAGAGTAAAATCACTCTGGTAGTGAGAAGGGAGAAGTGCCCATGTAAAGGCCAGGAGATGAAACAATCGTGGTGGAACTGAGGGGCTGAAAGAAGACCGGGCCCTAGAATGCAAAGCATGAGGAAGGAGAGGATGGAGCTAGATAATACAGGGATGTGGTCCTGGGTGAAGGGTTATCCAATGGCTCAAGCAGTACTGTCTGATTAGATCTTTCTTTTACCAAGACCACTCTGGTTACTTTAGAGAGAGTGGTTTGGAGGAGGGTGAAACCAGGGACTCCCGCACTAACCCTATTAAAAGATAATGGATGAATCTGTAAAGGATATTAAAATATAGACAGTTCAATCTGTGCAGGAACTCTAATTTTCTGACAATCTTTACAAATTTGACCCTTGCATCCAGACATTGTCTGATCCCAAAGCAGTGTACTTCATCAACATTAAAAATTCAGTGACACACCCTTCTTTCTCAAATGTTTTCTATTTATGGACATTTCTGGGCAATTGTATATCTCTTTCTCTGGAAATAATATTGTCATTGAAATAACAGAGGGGTAGTGGCTTTGGAGAGAAGAATATGGAATATTTTCTCTTCTCTTAGTGGTAATGATGTTTTTTTGACTATCTGAAAGCCTCGGTATGACAACTCTCCTTATCTCAGTCCATAAATTAATAAATAATTTAGGGATGGTGATATAGATAAGTGGTAAAGCTTTGCAATTTCAAGCAATATTATAAAGTCATAATGATAAGATTCTTGAAAATCTTTCCTATGGAGGAAATGAGGAAAAAGTTATCAGAAAAAACTGTAAGAAATGGATAGAGATGGGTAACCAGAACGACTTTGATCATTCAGTGAGGTCAAAACATATCAGGCATTTCTCTTACACAGATTTTCTGACAGTTTGAAGCAGATACTCATATACAAAATTGTAATTGAATAGGTAGATCAAGGGAATCAGAGACTTTAAAATAGGAAAAAAAAAAAAAAAAGGTCTTAAGAGAGTTAAAGTATCCATGCCATCAAGAAAGGGCCCTAGGCCCTATAGCCAAGACATTGTAACTGAATAGGTAGATCACAGGAAAATCAGAGACTTTAAAATAGGAAACAACAAAAAGGTCTCAAGAAAGATGAAGTTACCTGTGCCGTCAAGAAGTCCCCTAGGCCCCATAGCCAAGATCATGTTTCAAAAGGAAAGAAATTGGCAATTAGTTGTCCCCTAAACTGTGTCTGGCAATCTACACTTAGGCCAGACTTGGGTTAAAATAGACTCAGAAACCTTCACCTTATGAACTAATCTATTTATCTGAATTTGCATATGTTTCTCTGCATTTCCCAAAGCAATTGCCACCTAATGATGCTGATTCTGTCTATTTACATGGCAGTAGGCAAGGATCATTTATTACTCATCTCCTCTTCTGAAAAATATACCTACTTCACTAATCAGGGGCAAAAGCATAAACTTTTATATTGTCTAACACTGATATCACATCCATTGGTTCATGAAATAAATTGAGCAATTATTTCTCCTAAAGACATGTTATTTTTGATAAGCAAAATGTTTGTATATTTTAAAGGTAGTCAGTGGTCTATAACAAATTGTAACCTCTTTTGCTGTCAAAGGATAAGCTAATTTCCCTGTTGATTACTGACAAAGCTTGTGTTGAAATTCATTATTTTAAAAGTCTTTGACAATGATTAATATAGATTAATATGGGCATTGCTTTTATTGTTATTCTCTAATCAAACTACCCTTAACTCATGGACAAGCACATTCATGGAAATTATAAATGAAAATGTGTATATGTTATATTAATTAAAACTTTATAACTTCCTTCTAACACTGAAAATATATACCCACATGTTAATAGCTTTTCCAAATGACATCAGTACATAAGTGGATCTGAACTTACTTTATAAAAGCTGGTCAGTGTAGATTCGAGAACTGTTACTTAACCAATATCATGATGATTGATATTCCCCCGAAAAAGGTTCCTGGGCTGTTCTGGGCTGTTCCAAACTTCTTGATTTACAAAACCTGTGGAATTTCCAGTGTACATTATGGCCACATCTGTGTATTTTATGGGTATGGACAATAATCAAAGGTTTCATTTAACTTATTCTTTCTTTGTAGCAAGGCCTTTATTTATCCTGCCAAAAGTGAGCCAAAACTCAGATGGATGAGGTTAGACTAATTAGAGAAAAAAATGTAATTGTAAAATTTGGCATACAGTGTAGGGCCCATGTGCATTTCAAGGTCCTTTACTAAACCATTTAGTATTTTACAAAATCAATTCATTAACACATGTACACACAGATATAGGTCACAGATGTCTCTACCACAAGGACTTATATATTTTTAAATCTTGTAAGATAAAATATCTAGGGATTTAGTGATTTTAAGCTGAATAGTCGAGTAAAAAACAACCATGTAATATATATAAAAAAAAAACTAGGCAAAAATTGCTATATAAAAACTTAGACTTTATTTGTAGACATGTAGCAGTATAGACAGGACACAGTGGTTCAGGCTTGTAATCCCAGCACTTTGGGAGGCAGAGGTGGGAGAATTGCTTGAGCCCAGGAGTTTAAGACTAGCCTGGGCAAGATGGCATGATCCCATCTCTATAAAATAATAATAATAATAAAACATTATCTGAGCATGGTGATACCTGTGGTCCCAGCTACTTGGGAGGCTGAGGCAGAAGGATCTCTTGAGTGCAGGAGTTCAAAGTTGCAGTGTACTGTGGTCTTACCACACTGCACTCCTGTCTGGACAACAGAGCTAGACTTCATCTCTTAAAAAAATTAAAAAGTATAGTAGTGTATCATGGTGTTTAAGAAAAGTTGGAGTTGGAGGCTGCGATGAGCCAAGATCATGCCATTGCACTCCAGCCTGGGCAACAAGAGTGAAACTCCATATTAAAAAAAAAAAAAAAGAAAAAAGTTGTTCTAGAACTATACTGCCTAAATTCAGTTCCATTCATTAGCTGTGTGACATAAGGCAAGTGTTTATCCTTTTCTTGAGACTCAATTTTCTCATTTGTAAATGAGGATACTAATATACTTATGGCTGAAGTTTATGTTGAGGTTAACTGAATTATTCCACATCAAGCACTTAGTGATGAAAGTTACCATGTCATAAGTTCTCAAAAAAAATTATATACTTATATATTATGAATTATTTGGTATTATACATGTTATGTATGCATTATTTAAATGTTATTGTAAGATTATAATGTCTTATTTTTTATCAGAGCACTTAGATCAGGGGTATTAACTGATCAAAATGTATCTGTATTTGTACACAACACACTTCAAAAGAACATTGTAAACACTGGGCCATTTTCAGAAAATGGGCTAAGTAATGAAATATGGGTATATCATGTTATAAGAAGAATTGCTAAAAAGTCCAGAATGTTAAGACATACTAAGAGATAGCACACCTTCAAATGTTATAAGTATATATACCGTTTGAGAGAATTATATTCATTTAAAAAAAACTAGGATCAAAGGATAGAATAATCATCATAGAAGGATTTAGTCACTTATTCAAAAATATTAACTGGGCGTCCTCTATGTGTTAGACACTGTGCAGTCTGAGTATGAAAATGGAAAAAAAATGTTTGCTTTATGTATATATGCTTACTGAGAAGAAATAGGCATTAATCCAATAATCATAAAAATGAAATACAACATTTTTACCATAAAGTAAATAGTATTTATACTAGGAGAGCACACAGTAGAGGATTTTACCTAGTCAGGGAGCTAACAGGAGGGCTGATATGAATTCCGAAAACCTGTAGATATTGAAACACTGACTAGCAAAGGGAAGAGTTTTCCAAGATGATGGAACAGTATATACAAACATCCCGAAGCCAGAAGAACAAATCCACGGAACTCAAAGGTCGGTGTGGTCTTAGGGAATGCACAAGCAGGGGTCACATTAAGGACCTTTGCCTTTATCCAAGAAGCAAAAGAAAGTATTAGAGGACTCTAAGATGGCCAGATGCGGTGGTTTACGCCTGTAATCCTGGCACTTTGGGAGGCCGAGGTGGGTGGATCACAAGGTCAGACAATCAAGAACTGTCCTGGCCAACATGGTGAAACCCCGTCTCTACTTAAAAAAAAAAAAAAAGAAAAAAAAGGAAAAAATTAGCCAAATGTGGTGGTGCATACTTGTAGTCCCAGCTACGCAGGAGAATAGCTTGAACCTGGGAGGCAGAAGTTGCAGTGAGCTGAGACTGTGCCACTGCACTCCAGTTTGGCGACAGAGCAAGAGTCTGTCTTAAAAAAAAAAAAAAAAAAAAAAAAAAAAAAAAAAAAAAAAAACTAAGGTAAGTGTAATATGATCAGTTTCATGCTGAAAAGGTAACTTTTCCTGTAGCGTGAGAAAGTCATTGGAGGGTGACTACAGTAAGTCTAGGTAGAACTAGGTAGAGCAGTGGAAATAATTTAACTCTCTTCTCCTATTCCCCAAATGCTTTCATTGAAGTGATCATTATAGAAGTGAAGTTGTGAATGGATTGGAGAGAATGTTTGGGTTTTCAATTGTTAAAACTATTCTAGTGGCTGGGCACAGTGGCTTGTGCCTTGTATTCTCACCATTTTGGGAAGCTGATGCAGGGGAATCACTTCAGCCCAGAAGTTCAAGGATATAGTGAGCTATGATCACACCACTGCATTCCAGCCTGGGCAACAGAAGGAGACCTTGCTTAAAAATAAATATAACAAATTTAGTGCAATACCAGTGAAATTCTTGTCCCTGGACATGTTCAGGCATCAGCTGAATGATTGACTTACTTGTTGGAAAAGAAGGAATGTAAATTATTGAACTAGAGCATGACTGACCTCTCAGGTTTCTTACAATGCTATAATTGTACAATGCTCAATCCATTTATCCTACAGAATAAGTTTAGTACAAGAACAGGCTCTACAACCTACACAAGAGGCTCAATTTCCTATGATATTTTCTCCAAAAGACAAAAAATTGCAGCCAAAGATAAAATAAGAGGGAAACATTTGTTTTTGCCAGAACTTCAAAGTGCCCAGTGGAGATGGCAAACTGAGATATAAAATATGAGTACAGATGGAATATATACCTCATATTCATACTTGAATGTGTATGAGTAGGTGTATATACAGCAGAACAGATTGGAAAGGAAATTTCAAGTCATAATGATCTGACCTGGGTTTGAATTATTTGTCTGCCATTTAGTAGATATGTGGTATTGGTGAGGATGCAACCTTTCCAGACTGCAGCTTTTTCATCTGTAAGTCAGGGAATTAATACTCACATTAGGGTTGCTGGGATGATCCAGGTATACAATAAGGGTCAATTATTATTAAAAACATTTATTAACATTTAAAATGAAAATATTATCTATTAGGATTATTCTTCCTGTTTAAATGTAGAGCAGACTTACAATCATCAGAAGTTTCTTTAGAGAGTGTACATAAATGTATATAATAGTTTTTTGACTCGTTAAGTATAGCAAGCAATGGAGATGAGCTTTTCTAAAGCCACTGATAATTATCCTTTTTATTGTCAGTCTCTATCAAAAAGGCTAGAGAACTAAAGTATTCACTTGTCAGACTACCTTTGCAACAAGGGATGATCCTTTAAAACATTTTTGTCCAATGAGCTGTAGCATAAAGTTTTGTGGAGGGTTCATTTTTATAAGACAAAGCCTCCTAGAGTATAAGGCTTTTAGACTATCTACTTTCTTTCTGGTTGGAATATGGAGATGCCCAGAGATGCTTCTGCTATCCTGCTACCAGGAGAACAAAAGCCACAGAGTAAAAGGAGAAAATAAGTGTGGGATCCTGATGACTTCATTTAAACTTAATGTAGCTGGACAGCTCCCTGGGCTGCTTTTTGTGTGGTGTAACTAAACATTTTACCTTTTGAAGTCATATTTTCTATTGCTCTCACCTAAACACAATCCTAACCCATACATTGTAATGGCAAGGTTATTACAGGGCAGATTGGGTTATCTAAATTACGAGCATGCCTCTTAGATTTATATACATGTGATGTTCCATTCCAGGATACATCCAGGCTTTTTCAAAGTATGTTTTGATACATAAATGGATTATCTGCCCCCTTCCCCCACTAAGCAAATGGCTAGTAATCATCTGGCCATACTGCAGCCTAGTTTGGTATAATGAAATAACTACCAGCAAGCAACAAAATCACTTTCCACTGAAGAATGTGATGAATATACATGCTGCCTAATAGTCACAATCAGAAAACCTGTGCAATCCACTCGTACCTACTATTCCATTGATGTAATATTGAAGGTCTTGGTGGTTAAGCAGGATATCTGGATTTCAATCAGGATATAGAAAAAGTTGTAGATTATAAAATACTTTTGTGAGAATCCATAACAATGGGTAATGTCTAATAAAGAAAAAAGAATTTCATACTAACACTTTTAAGGACATGGGAAATACACTTTCAGCTTTCACTGTACTTACTGCCTCATTCATTCAAATACATTTTGCCTTCCATCATAGAAACTGAATTTGGGGATGGTACAAAACTTTAGGGATAATCTCTTTTAGGATGTCGAATAATCCTACATTGCGTTTTCTCATCAGTGGCAGATCAGAGACATGCCCTCAAATCAACTACATTTCTTAACTCTCTCTAAAGTTAAAATTTTGGAGATATGGATGTGTGAAAATATTTCAGTAGAAATTCATAATAGCACTGCTCCATAGAATAAATTTATTTCAATATTCTTGAATAATTCTCTATAATAAGGATTGTTCAAGATACTTGGAGGTATAAAAGTTCATCTTTAACTGAATAGAGATTGGAAACAGGCCCATTCATATGTAAAAACTTGATATATAATAAAGGTGATGAAAAAACAAATAGCAAAGGAAATCAGTAGATAGTATTATCTCAGGAAGTGAAAAATATGAAATATTTAAAATATAAAATATATCAAGCGACACATTCAAACATAAGCTTCTTCTGCACTAAAAGCCTAAATATTAAAAGGCAAATTATAAATAATAAAGGCTCATATATTGGAATGTCTTCGTGGATCTACAGTTGAGAAAGGACTTCTTAAAACCTCTACAACACAAAAGGCAAAAAAAATTCTGATTGTTTTCATTAAAGTGTTTTATTCAATAAGGAACATCACTGACAATATAATATATTGGAAAAAAATATTTACAGTGCCTAAAAACAAAAAGGAATTACTATCCGGAATATATAATGAGCTCTTAAAAACAAACACAAAAAATAAGGCAATCAAATGGAGAAATAGACAAAGATTGGCCGGGCGCGGTGGCTCAAGCCTGTAATCCCAGCACTTTGGGAGGCCGAGACGGGCGGATCACGAGGTCAGGAGATCGAGACCATCCTGGTCTACACGGTGAAACCCCGTCTCTACTAAAAAATACAAAAAACTAGCCGGGCGACATGGCGGGCGCCTGTAGTCCCAGCTACTCGGGAGGCTGAGGCAGGAGAATGGCGTAAACCCGGGAGGCGGAGCTTGCAGTGAGCCGAGATTGCGCCACTGCACTCCAGCCTGGGCAACAGAGCGAAAAAAAAAAAAAAAAAAAAGAGACAAAGATTATGATGTGGTAGTTGGTAATTACCAGAAGAGAAGAAATCTATATTGCTAATAACCATGTGAAGAATATCACACTCATTAGTACATAGATAAATGCAAAGGAAAGACAAAGAGAATTTGAAACTCATTAAAGATGTAAAGCTGGTTGCTGACAAGGGCTGACAGAAACCTAGAGGTAGAGGAATCCTTGGGCACTGCTGGTTGGAGAGATGGTTGCTAGGTTAAGTTATGGATAACCTGTGATCTAACAAACTTATTTCAGAGCATATGGTCCCGAATAGTCTGCCCAACCCCATTCTCAACTCAGATTTCTGTGGGGGAAATGTGTGGCAATACTGCAACATTGCTTATGGCAGTGGAAATTTGAAGACAATCTAAGTATTTGTCACTGAAAAATTATGGAATACTCTTCAAAAGCTAGAAGCAGTGGAGTAGATATTCACACATCCGTACATCTTAAAAACTAAAACAGAATTAGAACATTACAAGACCTATAATGTATTTTAAAATATACAAACAAAACCACATATAAGATATGTACATCAATAAGAAGAAAAGACACGACAACTGAAATAGTTCCTTGGGCAGGAAATGAGAGAAAGGAATAAGGATAAAATAAAGAAATTTTAAAAATATATGAAACAGTTTAGGGACCTTGCATAATGGAATGATATCAGGCCATGAAGAAGGAAATATTGTTCAACTTTTTGTATCTCATGTTTCCCTACCAAAATAAACAAATAGCAAAAAAAGAAAAAAAAAAATCTGGAACACAGTGTTATCACAGGAAACCAAGAATAAAAATTCACCATGCCAAGGATAAAGCAGGAAAATTGCGGCATAAACAATACATGTAGCCAGAGTAAAAGACATAGGAGTACATCTAATAGTCCATTTTCTAAAGCTATATAAAGCTTGGAGAAAGGAGCAAACTCTTAAGACTTAATGTGATTTTTTTGGTATGAGAAGTAATGGAACGGAGTGATAAGAACACAGGCTTTCTTCTTATTTAGACATCCTTGTTTTCTAATTCAGATTCTGTCTTTTTCTATGTATGTGATCTAAGGAAGATGATTTTAATGAAACCCAACCCTCTGGTTTTTTTTTTTCATTTTATGCGTAAGAATGATACTACTTGCCTTGCAAATCTATTGGGAATATTTAAAACAATGTATTTGTTATATATATATTTAAATATTAAATTTAATATTATTAAATATTAAAATAAAATAATATTTAAATATATATTTAACCTCTCCAGAGAAATATGTTTTTTATGTGAGCTACAGAAATAAATCTGTATTAATAAAAATCCAGGATTTCTCTAATAGTGAAACATAAAAGTTATTACTGAATGGAACTTTAAAGTATTACGGCATGATTTCAGGTACTTGTCAGGAGCTTTAAAAGGCCAGAGACTCCTGTCAGGGTATGAATCATGGGCAGAATCCCATCAAATTCCAGGCTAAAATTAGACTTTACGGATACAACATGGTCACTACGTCCTGAAAATTTTATCAACTCTTTTAATCTACCTATTTAAAAAATATCTTAAAGGCTACCTCTTCAGAAAGCTGTAATTTTTGGTCATGAAAGTACAAATCTGAGCCCTTCTTTATGAATTTAAACATCAAATACTAGTTGACTCACCTTTGCTCTTGTTTTTTCCTCTGATCTGACACTGATAGGCCACATGAGGTCTTCATCTTTTTGACTGTTTTCTCCTAACTTCATTGCTTACTCCTTACCTAAGGTATGACTATGAGGATATTGGATCCTTTAGATGTCAGGAGTAGATACTATCCAAGGGTGTGAAAGGAGAAAGAGAAACCTGGTTCACAATATTCCCTTCATCAGGAGATTATATGTATATACACAATCTCCAGATTATGTTTATATATGTATATATGTCTATGTATAGAGACACACATACATATATAATGCTTTCATAGGAAAAATCACTTTGATTTAGAAAATGATTCTAATGATATTCCATTTATTGATAACATTGAACATTTCAATTAATCCATCAAGTCAGGTAGAGAATGTCAGTACTTAAAATATCTTCAAGTGATAGCCCGGTGCTCAGATTTAAAATCCTTTGTACAATCAAAGATGGTCTCATCAAGAATTGATGACAGTGGATTTGTAATGTATTTTGAAATCAGGAAGTGCGATATCTACAGCATTGTTTTCCTTTCTCAGGAATGTTTTGGGTATTTGAAATCCTTTGTGCTTCCATATGAATTTTAGGATATTTTTCTATTTCTATTAAAAAATGCCATTATGATTTTGGTAGGAATTTCACTGAATTTGTAAATTGCTTTGGGCAATATAAACATTTTAACAATATTAAGTCTTCTAATCCATGAACACAGGATATCTATTTATTTGTGTCTTCTTTAATTTCACTCATGAATCTTTTCTGCAATCTCCAGTGTGCAAGTTGTTCACCTTCTCAGTTAAGTTTATTTCTAGGTACTTTGTTCTTTTGATGATGTTGTAAGTGGGATCATTTTCTTAATTTCTTTTTTTGATAGTTCATTGTTTGTATATAGAAACACAACCAATTTTTGTATATTTTACACCCTGCAACATTACTGAATTTGTTTATTATAATAGGTTTTTACAGTGGAATCTTTAGGATTTTCTACATTTAAGATCATACCATCTCCAATAGATATAATTTCACTCCTTCCTTTATGACTTATACATTTCTTTTATTTATTTTTCTGCTTAATTATTCAGGCTAGGACTTCTAGTACTATGTTGAATAGGATAGACAAATGTGGGCATCATTTCCTTGTTCCATGATGTTGGAGGAAAAGCTTTCAGTTTTTTTTTTTTATTGAGTGTGATGTTAGTTGGGGTCTTTTTATGTATGTTCTTTCTCATCTTAAAGTAAATTCTTCTCCTCCTAGTTTGTTGACTTTTTGTCATGAAAATGTGTTGAATATTTTCAAATGCTGGGTTTTTTTAAATCTAATTAGACTATCATGTTGTTTTTCTCCTTTATGTGATTACTGTGGTCTATCACGTTAATTTTCACATGTTGAACCACTCTTGCATCCAGGGATAAAGGCTACTTAGTAGTGACGAATGATGAAAGGCTACTATGGTGTTGAATTTAGTTTGCTGGTGTTTTACTGAAGGTTATTTTTATCTAGCATAGAGGCAGACATATTGACAAATGGAACAGAATAAAAACTCTAGAAATAAATCCATGCATATATAAACCACTGATGTTTTACTATGGTACCAATATACAATGGAGGAAGGATAGCCTCTTCAACAAATGATGTTGGGAAAACTGGGTGTCCACATGCAAAAGAATGAAATCAAGATATTTATCTTACACCATACACAAAAATCAAGTTAAACTGGGTTAAAGACATAAACATAAGACCTGAAACTGTAGAACTCCTAGAAGAAAACATAGGAAAAATGCTTCATGAGTTTTATCTTGTCACCTTCTTAGATATGACCCCCAAATCATAGGCAACAAAAGCAAAATTAGACAAGTGGAACTATATAAAATTAAAAGGCTTCTGCATATCAAAGGAAACAACTAATAGTAAAAAGACAACCTACAGAATGTGAGGGAGAAAATATTTGGAAACCGCATATATAGGATATGGAGTTGATATCGAAAATATGTAAGGTGCTCCTATAGTTCAATAGTGAAAATAATCAACACAATTAAAAACAGGCAAAGGATTTGAAAAGACACTTCTCAAAACAGACGTACAAATTGCCAATAAGTATGTGAGAAGGTTTTCAACATCACTAGTCATCAGGGAGATGGAAATCAAAACCACTATGAGATATCATCTCACACCTGTTAGGAAGCTATTATGAAAAAAAGTGAAAACAAATGTGAATGAGGATGTGGAGAAATTGGAACACTTGTACTTTGTTGGTGTGGATATAAAAGGTTGCAGCCACTATAGAAAGCAGCATGGAGATTCCACAAAAATTAAAAATAGAAGTACTATATGATCCAACAATTCAAATTCTGAGTATTTATCTGAAAGAATTGACATCAGGATCTTGAAAAGATATTTACACTCCCATGTTCTCTGCAGCATTATATAGAATAATCAAAATGTGGAAACAACCTAAATGTCCACCAGTGGATAGAGCGATAAAGAAAATAAAGTGTTTGTGTGTGTGTGTGTGTGTGTGTGTATGAATATTTAGCTTTTAGAAAGAAGAAAATTCTTTCATATGTGATCACTCTTATGAGTTTTGCCTCCAGCAGCAACTCTGCTAGGTCCTCACAATGAATTTCAGAAAAGCATTTCATTGTGCTTCTGGCCCAGGAGGGGAAACTCCTTTCAAATATGAAACAACTTTCAAATATGTCAAAGTATTCCATTCTTCTTAACCAGGTCTGCCTTCAGGAGAAACCATAACCAGAGCATAATCTATTGAGATTTTAACAGAGTCTAACTGATTTGGGAGAGGAGAAATATCCAACTTGAACCCACTCTAGCTATCTTGTTCCATGTGGATTTTTCTTTTTGGAATTTCCACTGTATGTATGTTTTGCCTTTTGTAGTTATCTCACAGTTCTTGTATATCCTATTTTATTTTACTTTTGCAGTTATCTCACCCATCTATCAGAAATGTACAAAGCAAGCAGGCAGAAAATTAGTAAGGATCTAGTTGAACTCAACAACACTATTAAGTAACTTGATACAATGGACATCTGTAGACTATTTCATTCAGCAACAGAAAAATATACATTCTTCTCAAGCTCCTGTGGAACATTCACCAAGAGAGACCATATTCTGCGTGACATAAAAATCTTAACCAATTTAAAAGAATAGAAATCATGTAATGTCTGCTCTCAGACCACAATGGATTTAAACTAGAAAATGATAACACAAAAAGAGCTGGAAAGTTCCAAAATATTTAGAAATTAGATAGCACACTTCTAAGTAATACAAAAGTCAAACAAGAAATCTCAAGAAAAAATTTAAAAATATTTTGAACTAACAGAAAATGAAAAACATAACTTACCAAAATGTGTGAGATGTGGTGATGAGAGAGAAATTTATACCACTTAAAGCATATATTAGAAAAGAAGAATGCTCTAAAATAAATAATCTAAGCTTCCACCTTAGGCAAATAAAAAAAGACTAAATAAATCCAAAGTAAGTGGAAGAAAATAAATAATAAAAACCAGAGTGAAAATTCATAAAATTGAAACCAGGAAATCAAGAGAGTCAACAAAACCAAAAGCTAATTATTTGAAAAATCATCAAAATCAATATTCTTCTAGTCAATCTAACTATGAGAAAAAGAAAGGACACAAATTACTAACGTCAAAAATAGTCACATCACTTCTGATCTCATGAACATTAAAAGGATAATAAGGACATTCTATTAACAACTCTATGCCAACTAATTCAATAACCTCGATGAAGTAGGCCAATTCCTTGCAAGGCACAATCTGCCATAATTCACACATGAAGACATAGACAATCCAAATAGGCCCATATTAAAGAAATTGAATCGATATTTCATAATCTTACAGAACATAAAGCTCCAGACCCATCTGGATTCACTGGTGAATTTTATCAAACATTTAAGGAAGAAATTATATTAATTCTGCACAATCTTTTTCAGAAGGTAGAAGCAAAGGGAATACTTTCTAACTCATGAGACCAGAATTACCATAATACCAAAATCAAAGACATTATAAGAAAAAAAATCTATAGACCAACATCTCTCATGTATATAGATGCAAGGAATTCTCAAAAAAGTATCAGCAAATTAAGTCAAACAATGTATAAAAAGAATTATATACCATGATCAATCCCAGGTAGGCAAAGCTGCTTCAACATTTGGACATCAATTAATGTAATCTGTTACATCAACAGGCTAGAGAAGAAAAAAAGTCACATGATTATATCAATAGATGCAGAAAAAGCATTTGACAAAATCCAACACCTATTCTCTATCTTCTTACTGGTCATACCCACTCAACACACATACTGCTACCTTGGTATTGCTTGGCAGCCTATGTTAAGCTTGTGATAGGAGCAGGGAATTTCTCTATTCTTCTGGTCGAGATTCAGTTAGAGAGTCTTTGTGTCTAAGCATGGGAAATGGCATCTCTTTATTATTCCTTCCTGTTCCTCCAGTAACAGGCAAACTCCATTATGTATCATTAACAGGTCTTGGGCAGGAAAGATTTTTTTGCCCCTCCATCAGCAGTAGCAAATGCTGCTATATATCATTCAAACTTCTTGTCCCTAGAGGAACTTCTGTTTCTACCCTTCTGCCAGAAGCTGTGACTCTTTGCTTTGGTTTGGCAGGCAAAAAGGAGTGTTTTCTACCCTTTTTCTACCCTTCCTCCAATAGTTTTGTTTGTGCCCTTTTCCAGCAGTCGTATGAGTGGGAGAGTTGCTGCCCCGTTCTCAATGGCTTAGGATTTTGCTTCTCATAAAAGTAGGGTCTGGTGGATTAATAGTGTATATTTGTCCCTCAGTGGTAGCAAAAAACCTCTTTCATATGTGTGCCACCAAAGAGGGCTCACTCTGTTCTCCTGCCTTGGACCCATCTTTTATGAGTCCCATGAAGATTTTGTGAGTGAGTGAGAACTACCTTCGCACGTGTAGCTCTCAGTTCTTCTAAACAAATGTGCTAGCTCACAGTCAGCCTCTTCTATTGCATTACGATTTTAGCTATTACCCACTTATTTGGCAGTCATCTCTCCCCTCCGTGTTCTTTCAAAGATTAAATAGCCCAGCAGTCTCATATCTCTTTGAAGGTGATTGTTACTCCTTGGAATTAAGTCTGCTTGAATCTCTTGTAATCTCAAGTTTCTGATGAATTCAAGAATGGTGTGCTTTTCTAAATTATCCACCTTTTCCTTGTTAAGATAGGAGGGGTATTTTTTTTATAGCTTTCTATACCTTAAGCAGGATTGAAATTGGCAATGGTCTTTTAAAAGGCATTTAACAAACAGCGACCCAAAGCAGTGGACTCAAAACACAGAATACACATCGTTTACTTTTCAGGCAGAATACAGATCTGAAGGCATACATTTTATCTCGTCACTTCTTTGCTTACAACCTCTACAATGATTTCTTCTCACTCTTAAAACACAAACTTTAGGCCGGGCGCGGTGGCTCAAGCCTGTAATCCCAGCACTTTGGGAGGCCGAGACGGGCGGATCACGAGGTCAGGAGATCGAGACCATCCTGGCTAACACGGTGAAACCCTGTCTCTACTAAAAAATACAAAAAAGTAGCCGGGCGAGGTGGCGGGCGCCTGTAGTCCCAGCTACTCGGGAGGCTGAGGCGGGAGAATGGCGTAAACCCGGGAGGCGGAGCCTGCAGTGAGCTGAGATCCGGCCACTGCACTCCAGCCTGGGCGACAGAGCGAGACTCCGTCTCAAAAAAGAAAAAAAAAAAAACACAAACTTCATGCCACAACCCATAATTCCCTTCATCATCTGGCTGCTGTCTATATCACCACTCAACTCATCCTGTTCTCCTTCTAGCTCACTCTGATGAAGCCTTATGGCATAGGTAGCTCTTATTTCAACACACTAGACTCCTTCATGTCTCTGAGCTTTCTACCTCTAGCTGAAATATGCTTTCTTCTAATTTTTGTATGGTTGGTTTCTTCTTTTAGTTCATATCTGAAATGTCTACTTTCCCTCAGTTATTCCATGATCTCAAACCCCATTTTTTCATGTGGCAATTCTCTCTATAATCTTATATTTATTTTTTGCTTATTTCTCAAAAACTAAAATAAGCCCCATCAAAGAAGGAAAATTTCCTCTACTAGTCAATTCAATATTTCTAGCACCTAGACCATTAATGGGCATATATTAGAAACTCATTACCACAGCCCCTTCACCCCATCTGTAGGGCATATGTTCTAAGACACTCAGTGAATGACTGTAATTGTTGATAGTACTGAACCCTATATATGTTGTGTATTTTTTTTCTTATACATGCATACCTATGAGAATGCTGCAGTTAAAATTAGGCACCATAAGAGACTATTAACAATAATAAAATTAAAAATTTGTAACAAACCATAATAAAATTATATGAATGTGGTCTCTCTCTAAATATCTTATTGTACTATCCTCACCCTTCTTGTGATGATGTGAGAATATAAAATACTTACATGGCGAGGTAAATTACATAGAGAGGCATTGTGATATAGCATTTAAAGCTTATTTCTGGAATTTTTCATTTACTGTTTTCAGACCACAATTAACTGTGAGTAATTGAAAACACAGAAAGTAAAACTGAGGATAAGTGGGAACTACTGTAACGACTTACTGAAAGAAGGTTGGGTGAATTAACACCTGTGTATTATGTTAATATATACAATTTTTAAAAATTCATAATGCTGTGTGTGTATTTGGTATGTCTAGATTATTGAAAAATGACTTGGCATTAATAAAAATTTACTAGATATTTAGTGAAAAAACTACGGAAGTATAGATTTCAGATCAATATGATATGGATTCAATAGTTTCATGAGGAAAATTGTTTAAAAAAAAAAAAGAAAATCTATTACAAATGTTGACATAGTCTGGATGTGTGTTCCTGCCCAAATCTCATACTGAAGTGTAATCTCCAATGTTAGAGGTGGGGCTTGCGGGAGGTGATTGGATTATGGGGAAATTTCTCATGAATGGTTTAGCACCATCCCCCATGGTACTGTTCTCATGATAGTGAATGAGTTCTCATGAGTTCTGGTCATTTAAAAGTTTGTGGTACCTCCCTGTTCGATCTCTTGCTCCTGCTTTTGCCATATGAAGTACCTGCTCCAGCTTTGCCTTCAGCCTTAAGTAAAAGCTCCCTGGGGCCTCCCCAGAAGCAGATGCTGCCGTGTTTCCTGTACAGCCTGAAGAGCCATAAGTCAACTAAACCTCTTTTTTCTATAAATTACCCAGTCTTGGGTATTTCTATAGTAGCAATGCAAGTATGGACTAATACAGAAAATTGGTACTGGGAGTGAAGCATTGCTATAAAAATACTTGAAGATGTGAAGTAGCTTTGGGATTGGGTAACAGGCAGAAGTTGGAAGAGTAGAGAGCTCAGAAGAAGACAGATAATGGAAAGTTTGGAACTTTTTTTAGAGACTGGTTAAATGGTTGTGAGCAAAATGCTGACAGTGATATGGACGATGAAGTCCAGGCCGTGGAGGGCTCAGATAGAAATGAGGAGCTCACTGAGAACTGGAGCAAAGGTCACTTTGTTATGCTTTAGCAAAGAATTTGTCTGCATTTTGCCTCTGCCCTAGGGATCTGTCAAACTTTGAACTTGAGATTGATGATCTAGTATATCTGGTGGAAGAAATTTCTAAGCAGCAAAGCATTCAAGATGTGACTTGGCTGGTTCTTTTCTTCTTTTTTTCTTTTTCTTTTTTTTGAGATGGAGTTTTGCTCTTGTCACCCAGGTTGGAGTGCCATGCTGCAATCTTGGTTCACTGCTGCAACTTCCACTTCCTGGTGTCAAGCAATTCTCCTGCCTCCTGAGCAGCTAGGATTATAGGCACCTGCCAACATGCCCAACTAATTTGTGTATTTTTTAGTAGAGATGGGGTTCTACCACGTTGGTCAGACTGGTCTCGAACTCCTGACCTCAGGTGATCCATTGGTCTTGGCTTCCCAAAGTACTGGGATTACAGGTGTGAGTCACTGTGCCTGGCTGTGACTTGACTGCTTCTAACAGTCTATGTTCATATGTGGGAGCAAATAAATGACTTAAAGTGGCAACTTACATTTAGAAGGGAAACAGAGCATAAAAATTTAAAAGATTTGCAGCCTGGCCATGTGGCAAAGGAAAAAAAAAAAAAAGTTTTTTTCTGGAGAGGAATTGAAGTGGGCTATGGAGTCACCACTTGCTAGAAAAATTTGCATAACTAAAAGCCAAGTGCTAATAGCCAAGATAATGGGACAGAGGCCTCAAAGGAATTTCAGAGACCTTCATGGCAGCCCTTCCCATGACAGACTCAGAGGTCTAGGTTTCCTGGACCAGGCCCAGGATCCCCACTGCCCTGTTAGCCTCAAGACACTGTTCCCTACATCCTGGCAGCTCTAACTCTGGCTCAAATGGCCCCAGATATTGCTCAATCCACTGCTTCAGAGGGTGCTAGCCATAAGCATTGGCAGCTTCCATGTAGTGTTAAGCCTGTGAGTATATGGAGTGCAAGAGTTGAGGCTTGGGAGCCTCTTCCTAGATTCCAGAGGCTGTATGGAAAAGCCTGGATGTCCAGGCAGAAGCCTGCTTCAGGAGCTGAGCCTCATGGAGAACCTCTACTAGGGCTGTGCAGTGGGGAAATGTGTGGTTGGAGCCCCCGCACAGAGTACCCACATGGGCACTGCCTAGTGGAGCTGGGAGAAGAGGGCCATTGTCCTCTAAACCCTAGAATGGTAGATTCACCTACGGCTTGCTCCTGTGCCTAAATAAGCTGCAGGCACTGAATGCCAGCCCATTGGCACAGCTGTGGGGACTGAACCCTGCAAAGCTACAGGGGCAGAGCTGCCCAAGGTCTTGGGGGCCTACCCCTCACAACAGTGTGCCCTAGGTGTGGGACACAGAGTCAAAGGAAATTATTTTAAGGTTTAATGACTACCCTGCTGGGTTTCAGACTGCACAGGGCCTGTAGTCCCTTTCTTTTGGCTACTTTCTCCCTTTTGGAACAGGAATGTTTACCCAATGCTTATACTCCTACTGTATCTTAAAAATAACAAATTTGTTTTTTATTTTACAAGTTCATAGGTGGAAGGGACTAGCCTTGTCTCAGAAGAGACTTTGCACATAAAATGAGTTAAGACCAGAGATTATTTAGAAGGCATGATTGTACTTTGAAATGCAGGAAGGACGTGAGATTTGAGAGATACCAGGGGTGGAAAATGATAGAGTTTGGATGTGCATTCCCACCCAAATCTTATATTAAAATGTAATCCCCAAAGTTGGAGGTGGGGTCTAAGTAGAAGATGGTTGGATCATGGGGGTGGTTTCTCATGAATAGTTTAGCACCTTCCCCTGTGGCACTGTCCTCGAGATAGTGAGTTCTCATGAGATCTGGTCATTTAAAAGTATGTGGCACCTTCCAGCTCACTCTCCCGCTCCTGCTCTGGCTATGTAAGATGCCTTCTCCTGCTTTGCCTTAATGAGGCCTTCCTAGAAGCAGATGCCCCATGCTTCCTATATAGCCTGCAGAACCAGGAGCCACTTAAACCTCTTTTGTTATAAATTACCCAGTCACAGGTATTTCTTTATAGCAATGAGAGAATAGACAAATATAAATACCTTTAGCGATATACTTGTCCAGTCTTCATTTAGTAGCACGCTCTTTCATGGGACTATTCTTATTCTAGCCAAAATGAAATGTTAGCTATTTTTATTCACATTGTAAGTGATTGAAACAGCATAAATGATTCCATCTTAGGGGAAGTTATGCTTTACAAAGGAATAACAGCTTCAAATAAAGAATATAAAGAATTCACTTCTAACAAATGAATTTTCAGGTTCCATCCAATGTCAAGAATAGAGTGATTTGTAAGAGACAGTTCTCAGATTCTCAGAAATTTCCCGAAGGGTCTGACACACAAATGGCATTCATGTTCAATCTTCCTCCTCCAGGAGCCCCACAATCAAAGTCTCAGACACCTCCAAATTAGTACAACTTTTACACCAACATGTCAAGATCTAAATTTTGTTAGAGTATCTTAGGTTTCAACTTTCAATGTAAGGGTGAAGAAAGCCTTTTCTTTTCTCTCTTCTTTCCTTCCTTCTTCCCTCTCTTTCTCCCTCCTTCCTTTCCTCCTCCTTCCTTCCTTTCTTAAACTCCTTGGAAAATTTCCTACACACATTATAAATGTAATTTTCTTCCCTGTCCCGTTTCTATTTATAAAGGAAGCTGACCCAGAGAGCCTTCAGCTACATTTCATAAAGCACCAAACCACTGGATGTTATAGCTATAGTCAGTGTAGTAACAATTCAGTGTCACAAATGATGTCATACTACTTGGTAGGGATCTTCAAAACAATGTTTTTTGAGAGACAGGGACTTGCTCTGACTCCCAGGTGACCATGACTCACTGCTAACTCAAACTCCTGGAATCAAGCTATACTCTTACCTCAGTTTCCCGTGTAGCTGAGACTCCAAGTGAGTGCTACCATGCCCAGCTAATTTTTAAAATTATTTTTAGTAGAGATGAGGTCTTGCTATGTTTCCTAGGCTGGTCTGAAACTCTTGAACTCAAGCAATCCTCCCATCTCTGCCTCCCAAAGTGCTGCAATTAAAGAAGTGAGTGACTATGCCTGGCCAAATGTTTTTGCTCTTTCCCCGGGTGAAATTTGTAGATCAGTTATTTAAATATAAAATATATCAATATATTTAAATACAAAATATATCAATACAGAGAAAGAATGAGAGAGTGAGAATGGATAACAGCTGAGTTACATTGGGTCCAGTTTGCAAATGAATAAAATGTTGATGAATATACATGCAAATCTATCATGAACTTTGTAAGTCAATGTGAGTGATTACTTCAATATTCCTTTTAGGAATTGCTATTATATACTTTTCCATATTTTTTGCAAGTTATGATTTTTTTATTAAGTTCTAGGGTACATGTGCACAACGTACAGGTTTGTTACATATGTATACATGTGCCATGTTGGTGTACTACACCCATTAACTCGTCATTTACCTTAGGTATATCTCCTAATGCTATCCCTCCCCGCTACCCCCTCCACACAATAGGCCTCAGTGTGTGATGTTCCCCTTTCTGTGTCCAAGTGATCTCATTGTTCAATTCCCACCTAGGAGTGAGAACATGCGGTGTTTGGTTTTCTGTTCTTGCGATAGCTTGCTGAGAATGATGGTTTCCAGCTGCATCCATGTCCTTACAAAGGACATGAACTCATCCTTTTTTATGGCTGCATAGTATTCCATGGTGTATATGTGCCACATTTTCTTAATCCACTCTGTCACTGATAGACATTTGGGTTGACTCCAAGTCTTTGCTATTGTGAATAGTGC
>NW_012117877.1:2321485-2322270 GCF_000951035.1 Colobus angolensis palliatus | reverse complement strand
GTATTTTATTCTCTTTGAAGCAATTGTGAATGGAAGTTCATTCCTGATTTGGCTCTGTTTGTCTGTTACTGGTGTGTAAGAATGCTTGTGATTTTTGCACATTAATCTTGCATCCTGGGACTTCGCTGAAGTTGCTTATCAGCTTAAGGAGATTTTGGGCTGAGATGATGGGGTTTTCTAAATACACAATCATGTCATCTGCAAACACAGACAATTTGACTTCTTCTTTCACTAACTGACTACGCTTTATTTCTTTCTCTTGCCTGATTGCCCTAGCCAGAACTTCCAACACTACGTTGAACTGGAGTGGTGAGAGAGAGCGTCCCTGTCTTGTGCCAGTTTTCAAAGGGAATGCTTCCAGTTTTTGCCCATTCAGTATGATATTGGCTGTGGGTTTGTCATAAATAGCTCTTATTATTTAGAGATACGTTTCATCAATACCGAATTTATTGAGAGTTTTTAGCATGAAGGGCTGTCGAATTTTGTCAAAGAACTTTTCTGCATCTATTGAGATGATCATGTGGTTTTTGTCTTTGGTTCTGATTATATGCTGGATTACATTTATTGATTTGTGTATGTTGAACCAGCCTTGCATCTCAGGGATGAAGCCCACTTGATCATGGTGGATAAGCTTTTTGATGTGCTGCTGGATTCAGTTTGCCAATATTTTATTGAGGATTTTTTCCTCAGTATTCATCAGGGATATTGGTCTAAAATTCTCTTTTTTTTGTTGTGTCTCTGCCAGGCTTTGGTATCAGGATGATGTTGGCCTCATAAAATGAGTT
>NW_012117877.1:2313782-2315310 GCF_000951035.1 Colobus angolensis palliatus | reverse complement strand
TCTGTTTTATCAGAGACTACGATTGCAACCCCTGCTTTTTTTTGTTTTCCATTTGCTTGGTAGATCTTCCTCCATCCCTTTATTTTGAGCCTATATGTGTCTCTGCATGTGAGATGGGTCTCCTGAATACAGCCAACTGATGGGTCTTGACTCTTTATCCAATTTGCCAGTCTATGATCCAATTTGCCAGTCTATGTCTTTTAATTGGACCATTTAGTCCATTTACATTTCAGGTTAATATTATTATGTGGGAACTTGATCCTGTCATTATGATATTAGCTGGTTATTTTGCTCGTTAGTTGATGCAGTTTCTTCCTAGCATCGATGGTAAAGACCATCGATTTTGGCATGTTTTTGCAGTGGCTGGTACCTGTTGTTCCTTTCCATGTTTAGGGCTTCTTTCAGGATCTCTTGTAGGGCAGGCTTAGTGGTGACAAAATCTCTAAGCATTTGCTTGTCTGTAAAGGATTTTATTTCTCCTTCACTTATGAAACTTAGTTTGGCTGGATATGAAATTCTGGGTTGAAAATTCTTTTCTTTAAGAATGTTGAATATTGGCCCCCACCCTCTTCTGGCTTGGAGAGTTTCTGCTGAGGGATCTGCTGTTAGTCTGATGGGCTTCCCTTTGTGGGTAACCTGACCTTTCTCTCTGGCTGCCCTTAACAGTTTTTCCTTCATTTCAACTTTGGTGAATCTGACAATTATGTGTCTCGGAGTTGCTCTTCTCAAGGACTATCTTTGTGGCATTCTCTGTATCTCCTGAAGTTGAATGTTGGCCTGCCTTACTAGGTTGGGGAAGTTCTCCTGGATGGTATCCTGCAGAGTGTTTTCCAACGTGGTTCCATTTTCCCTGTCACTTTCAGGCATACCAATCAGATGTAGATTTGGTCTTTTCACATAATCCCACATTTCTTGGAGGCTTTGTTCATTTCTTTTTACTTTTTTTTTTCTCTCTACTTCTTTTCTCACTTCATTTCATTCATTTGATCTTCAATCACTGATACTCTTTCTTCCAGTTGATCCAGTTGGTTACTGAAGCTTGTGCATTTGTCACATAGTTCTCATGTCATGGTTTTCATCTCTATCAGTTCCTTTATGGTCTTCTTTGCATTGATCATTCTAGTTATCCATTCATCCATTGTTTTTTCAAGGTTTTTAGTTTCTTTGCACTGGTTACATAGTTCCTCCTTTAGCTCTGAGAGATTTGATCGACTGAAGCCTTCTTCTCTCAACTTGTCAAAGTCATTCTCTGTCCAGCTTTGTTCCCTTGCTGGTGATGAGCTGCGTTCCTTTGGAGGGGGGAGATGCGCTCTGATTTTTTGAATTTTCAGCTTTTCTGCACTGCTTTTTCCCCATCTTAGTGGTTTTCTCTGCCTTTGGTCTTTGATGATGATGACGTACTGATGGGGTTTTGGTATGGGTGTCCTTTCTGTTTTTTAGTTTTCCTTCTAACAGTCAGGACCCTCAGCTGCAGGTCTGTTGGAGTTTTCTTGAGGTCCACTCCAGACCCTGTTTGCCTGGGTATCAG
>NW_012117877.1:2302026-2313632 GCF_000951035.1 Colobus angolensis palliatus | reverse complement strand
GTGGTTTTATCTGCCTTTGGTCTTTGATGATGGTGATGTACTGATGGGGTTTTGATGTGTGTGTCCTTTCTGTTTGTTAATTTTCCTTCTAACAGTCAGGACCCTCAGCTGCAGGTCTGTTGGAGTTTTCTTGAGGTCCACTCCAGACCCTGTTTGCCTGGGTATCAGCAGCAGAGGCTGCAGAAGATAGAATATTGCTGAACAGCGAGTGTTGCTATCTGACCCTTGCTCTGGAAGCTTTGCCTCAGAGGTGTACCCAACTATGTGAGATGTGAGGTGTCGTTCTGCACCTAGTGTGGGATGTCTCCCAGTTAGGCTACTCAGGGGTCAGGGACTCACTTGAGCAGGCAGTCTAACCGTTCTCAGATCTCAGCCTCTGTGCTGGGAGAACCACTGCTGTCTTCAAAGCTGTCAGACAGGAACATTTACATCTGCAGAGGTTTCTGCTGCTTGTTGTTTAGCTATGCCCTGTCCCCAGAGTTGGAGTCTACAGTGGCAGGCTGGCCTCCTTGAGCTGTGGTGGGTTCCACCCAATTTGAGCTTCTGGGTGGCTTTGTTTACCTACTTAAGCCTCAGTAATGGCAGGCACCCCTCCCCCAGCCTCGCTGCCCCCTTGCAGTTAGATCTCAGACTGCTGTGCTAGCAATGAGGGAGGCTCTGTGGGCGTGGGACCCTCTGGGCCAGGTGTGGGATATAATCTCCTGGTGTGCCGTTTGCTAAGACCCTTGGTAAAGCACAGTATTAGTGTGAGAGTTATCCGAGTTTCCAGGTGTTGTGTGTTCAGTTTCCCTCTGCTAGGCAAAGGAATTCCCTTCCCACTTGTGCTTCTCAGGTGAGGCGATGCCTCGCCCTGTTTCACCTCTCACTGGTTGAGCTGCACCCGCTGACCAGCACTGACTGTTGGACACGCCCCAGTGAGATGAACCTGGTACCTCAGCTGAAAAGGCAGAAATCACCCATCTTCTGTGTCGGTCACACTGGGAGCTGGAGGCTAGAGTTGTTTTTATTCGGCCATCTTGGGCACCCCCTCCAAGTTATGATTTTCTGATGTTCTTTTTACCAACAGTTCTCCATCCTGATTATAATGACAGTTTAAATAAGCACATGAGATGGGTAAAAATGAATTTTATAAAATTATTAAGTTGCTTACTTTACCATCTGAGGGAGAGCATTTCAGTAAATGTTTTTCAGAACTAAAAAAAGTTATGTTCTTAAGCAATAAAATATATGCATCTTTTTCATATTTGCCATTAATTTTTTTCATATAACTTGTTTTGCATTAAGTCTTGAGTGTATATTTATTAAGAATTATTTAATCAACTGGAGCATGGTTAAATTTCCCTGATTTAAAATATAAAAATTTTTGTTCATATAACAAAACCTCAAATATTTGGCACCTAAACAATGGCATCTTTAAACAAATGGAATTCTAGAGAATGCAAAATTTGCAGGCAGAAGTTTTGAAGAGCTATTGAGAAAAGTCAAAGAAATGCCATGATTGGTCAGGTTGCTGTAAGATCAAAGTGTGCTGAGATTGGCTGCAAAGACAAGTATGCAACTAAACCCACTCTGGCATATGAGGTCACAGTACAAATGAGTGTTGAACCTGCACCAAAGAGAAGAAGGAAAGCAATGATGAGCAGGAAAGAGAAGGAGACAAGAGCAGGAGGAAGGAGAAATATCAGTGATAAAGGAAGGGAAGAAGAGTAAAAGTATGATTGGTATAAGCCATACTAGTTTGAGAAAACAGAAAATAAAACAGTAATGAAGGAAAGCAGACAGACAATGGTGTGGAAGAAGAGGACACAAAGATATGGAAGATCAAAACCAAGCAAAAAAGGAATTTTATCCAGGACATCCTACTATGGTATAATGCCTGGATATTAAGGAGTAACTCCATTTGTTACTACAACTCTAGCAAATAGAGGCACTATTTTGAAAAGAAGAAAACTAACATTCATTTAGTGTCTAATCAATTGCAAAGCATTTTGTCCCATGAATTACTCCATTGTTCCTTAATGGGGAGTTCTGTTAGTCACTGTCATCATGACTGTGTTTACAGTCATGATGACAGTGACTGTAAACACAATCATGATGACTGTGTTTACAGATTAGAAAACGAAGCCACAGATAAACTTTAAGTAACCGGCCCAAGATGACAGCCTTGTAAAATGAGAAATTAGATTAATATGTAGCTGTTCCCAAGAATCATGGTTCAATGGTGCCATTTTACTCCTATCTTATGTTTATATTATGTCAAAGATGACATTAATATAGTCAAACTTCCTTCTCATCAATTCCCTCAAACTCTTTATGTAATAAAAACAACTACGTGTGTCCTTTGTAATACCTTTCATCTTGTCTCATGTTCCTTCAGAAATAAATAGATTAACTGGTACGTAGGTATGCAAGACTCCTTGATTATTAACAGTCTCGCATTGGTATTGGGTTTATCTCCTTGATGAAGATATGCCTGTCAATTTTGGCCAAAAAGTAAACATTGAAGTCATCTTTCCTGAGTTTCCAAAATGATAGTAGACACTTAAAAGTCTATGTTTATCTAAACATTTTGAGTATATCTTCATGATAAATGCCATGTGACATTTTATGATACCTGTCACAGAAAATTAGCTTTCAACACTCAAATCGTATTACACTAGCCATTTTAGCTAATTTATATATTCTGTCATGGACTCTCAGATTTTGTGATGACAAAATGGCTCACTGAAATGGTTAACAATGGGTTTACAAGATCTGATTCTCATTAGGTTGGTCCTGATGGATTTAGGGGCATAGGGCATATGACCCATACTTGTGTTTAAGGCTAGATGCATAAATAAAATTTAACACTAGAAAGAGAAGATTATTGTATTTTCACATTTTGTTTTTATAATTAAAGCCCAAATTTTCCACCCCCCCCACAATTGTTTCTTACATTATTTATTAGAAAATTACTTTGAAAGCAATGGTTGCTCAAAGTATTATAGGAAAGGAAAATTGAGTATTGAACAAAATTTACATAAAATTTATGTAGGAGAAAACTGTTTCATATCTCAGAGACAAACATCAGTATTAAAATTTGTGTCTTGCATATGTAATATCTGTGAGCTAATTAAAGTGACAAGCCTGTCAAAACAATTGGAACTCTCCTTCAATGTGTAATATAATCGAACAAACACAATAATCATGAGGAATACACCATATAATGATATCAATAGTGTGAAGAAATTTATTCCATTTTATTTAATCTGTTTAGTTTTTCTTAGAAATGTAAAATTCTAGAGGTGGTAGGATATAAAGCAGATGCACTTTAAGTTTAGATTGTTAAGTGAGGAAACAGATGAGTCATATAATTTGCCAACGGCCATCAAAAAATTGAGATGATCCAAGACCAAAACATAGGACATTTCATTCATAGTCAGATTTTTCCCATTGTTTCTGCTAAGATAGAAGAAAGTGTTTCTGTATATAAATAGGAGCTAAGGCCGAGCATGGTGGCCTATGCCTGTAATCCCAACACTTTGGGAGGCCAAGGTGGGCAGATCACCTGAGGTTGGGAGAGCAAGACCAGCCTTACCAACATGGAGAAACCCCATCTCTAGTAAAAACACAGAATTAGCGGGGCATGGTGGTGCATGCCTGTAATCCCAGCTACTCAGGAGGCTGAGACAGGAGAATCGCTTGAACCTGGGAGGCAGAGTTTGTGGTGAGCCGAGATTATGCCATTGCGCAAGGACAAAACTTCATCTCAAACAACAAAAAAACAAAAACAGGAGCTAAAAATGTACACACTACTTAATGTACACACTAATACACATTGTTAAATAATGTTTTCAAATCAACAAAAATGTATACACTAATACTATTAAATGATTTCAAATCAATAATGGATATATAGGATAGCGAAGCCCTGGTTTTATTGTTTGTTCACACCTGACATCTAAATTTTGACATTGAATTATATTAATACTGTTGCCTCCATGGTGAAAGTTAACTGTAAGAGAAGTCACAGTTATCTTGGTTAAGTGAAAAATATGTAGAGTTTATCTTGTAGGCAACAAAACTCTTTTTAGAGATAAAAAAGGTATAGCTACTCTGAATTTGAGCTCCCCAGGAAGGGTTCATTGGAAGAAGAAAAAGTTGTGTAAACTGAGTATGTTAGGTCGTTCTTGTGTTTGTATAAAGAAATATTTGGAGCTGGGTAATTTACAAAGAAAACAGGTATAGTGGGCTCATGATTCTGCAGGCTGTACAAGCATCTGCTTCTGGTGAGGGCCTCAGGAAACACAATTATGGCAGAAGGCAAAGAGGGAGCAGGCATCTCACATTACCAGAGTGGAATAAGAGAGAGCAAGAGCAAGAAGGGAGGTTCTACACACTTTCAAACAACTACTAGATCTTGTGAAAATTCATCACCAAGGGGATGGTGCTAAGCCATTCATGAGGGATATGCCCCCTTGATCTAAACGCCTCCCACCAGGCCTCCCACACCTCCAACACTGAGGATTACATTTCAACCTGAGATTTGGAGGAGAAAAATATCCAAACTATCTCACTGAGGAAACTGCAGCCATGATCAAATATATGACCAATGGCATAGGAAATCATTGTTTTCCTCCAGCATTATCAATGATAATTTACCTTGCAAATGAATTAGAATGACCAAGTGCAAGTTCCTTTCCATAGAAATTATTTAGCGAGGGAATGTTCAAGAATCTGTGAATTTCTAAGGGAAAATTTACATCTTTATTTTTAGACATCTTTAAGATTTAGCATTTTCTTTGATCATGACCGTAGCACTAACTGCAGTAATATTAGAAGCACCTAGTGCTATTATCAATAATATAATGATTTATATTCATTAATATAAATCAGATATTTTATATAACTTTACAGTTTAACATATTGTTTACATGAAAGCTTATTTAATGTATTGACATATTTTAAAAACATTCTTATTACATTTGAACATACTAGTTTTTTTCATTGTCTACATTTAATTTTATTTATTTATATACGTTAGTTAGAGAGACGTTTATAGACTGACAACTAATCCATTGTACAAGAAAGATGGAGAATTTCTGATCTAGTCTAACTGCCCTAATCCAAAACATCTTACTCTCAGTCCCGGTTAACTAATATTCTCCTCACTGGTCTTACTCCTTCCATTCTTGCTATATTAGAATCAATTCTACTTCAAATACCAGGGGTCTCTTTAGAATATGTAAGTACTGTCTTATTCTCTTGCTAAACATCTTCTGATGCTTTCCCAATACACTGACTCAAATCCACATTCCAAACCATAGTCCAAATGCCACACATCTAGTTTCTTCCAATTTCTCTGACCTGACCAATTATGCTTGTCTTTACCTACTCTCCTGGCTTTCTTTGTATGCCTCTATCATAAATCTGATATTGTTGATGGCCTTTGTTTGGCTTTGGTCCTTAGTGCTGGCTGGAATTCTCTCCTCTAAACACTTCTTCCTACCAGGTATTTGTATGGCTTCCTTCAAACCCACCAGGTTTCAACTGAAACACCACCTCCTAATATTATCCTTGATTACCCAAACTAAAGCAACTCTTTTTTCCCCAGGTCCTTGTCATGTCATATTACAGAATTGTCTTCAGAAACGTTCCCAGCACCTGAAATTATCTTCATATCCACACATCTGTTATATTTCTTGTTCAAGGGTATAAATTCTAAGAGGGCAAAGACTTGCCTGTTTGGCCTACCACTTTAAATTCTGCGGTACGTAATGGGAATCCTATAAATATTTTTGACTGAGTCTCATAAGTGTATTGATGAGGAAACTAGAGCACAGCATGCCTGATGAGTTTCCTTGTCATTCCATGTCATAATGTAGACACTGAAAACACCTGTAATTAAACTTTCAATAGTCTGCTGGTATTTTATTTTTGATTACAGTTAAACAAATTCTTGTATTATTGAAAAATACAGCGCTTCTTGTATTGAATGAGCTTTTAGTGATTTGTCACACTACCTCCTAAAAGCTTACTCACCTAAGCACAAAACCCCAATTATTTGCATAGCACTGGTTAATTTTCTCTACAATTTTTCTGAAATTGGCATCCCAGTTACTGAAACTGTACCTTCTTAGGCCTATATGATTCCTCGGATCCTTTTTAGAATGATAGTGCCCTCTATGTTTAACCAACATTAGATAGTCCACCAAAGACTTCTTGGAAAGTTTTTAAAAGACAACTTATTGTTTATTTAGTCTATGGTTACATTGAAAAATGTAATTCCATACCACAATTCTAGTTTAATTTTAAGACCATTGATTTGTTTAGTTGTCAAGCTTTTGTAAATACTTGAATAAGTGTTTCATTAGCTTGCCATTCATTTAGAGTTGGAAGAGTTAGAATTTCCTCTACATAGAAAGAATCTGCTCTACTAGATCCAGTTTGTTTATTTTCTTGAAATAGTTGATGCAAATAAACAATCTAGTTGAAAACAGGACCTTGGCTGGTCTTTAAAGCCAGCTGAACTAATAAACCAACTTGTCAGTGCTATTCTCTCCAGATCATATTTTCCCTTGATGCTGCTGACCTATAGGGACACTCATTTATTATAGGATTTACATTTGTAATACCAGTCAAATCATCTGAAAATCTAGATGTTTTGGGCAAAGCAATAAACAGATGACCTAAGTGGAATTACATTTTTACAAAAGAGCTTTACCTGCTTTAGTTCCAATTATGGTTGGTTTTCAGCCTGGTAGTATGATCAAAGTCAGATATCTCTGGAACAGAGTGAAGGAAACTTATGACTGTCATACAGAAGAAGCAGTAGGCAAGTCAGGCAGGTATGCAGAGTTGTCATGGCCACAGTGATGATTATGTTTCATGTTGTTAAAATAGTAAGAGTGAATCTGGATGGTAAAAAACCGAGTCATGCCAGAGCACTTGAGTCAGCTATGTGTATGCCTGCTAGGGAGTTTTCCTTTGTTCTTCATAGAGGCAGTCAGCTTACTTTAGTGGCTTTTCCTTGCATGGCACAATCACCAGCTATGTGATTAACCATGTCTAGTTAAGTTATTTCATCACATCAGAAGCAGTGTAAAATAGCTCTTCTGTTGACTGGAAAGCTGAGTTCAGTGGTTATGAATGTGCCAGACATCAAAGAGCTCCATTATCCACAGACTACATGGAAGCAGGCCAGCAGCATTGAAAGTTTCCCCTCTATTGCTGTTTCCTTTAAGTGGAGTCAGCACCTTCTAGACTGGAGGGAAGGAAGTGATTTCCATAATAATCCATTCCTGCACTCTTTAACCAAATGGGAAGGATGGTGACCAGCTGTTCTGTATTTCCACTAAAGGCAGATAAAGGGGAAAAAATGTGTTCATTCTGTAACAGGAAGACACCACTGTGTACTGGCTAGGAAAAAAAAAAAAAGCTTCTAATTTTGGCTTTTACCTCTATTAAGTTCTACAATCATGGCTAAACTGTTTAGCTTCTCTTGAAGCATCTCTGAAAGACTAGAACTGGTTTCAATAATCTGGAAAGTTCTTCGGGGCACAAATCATATGCAAGTTTAAATATTTGATTCTATGTGTTACCTAAACTTGAAACAAGTGAATAAAAAATATTCAAATATCAACTCCAGGAAAATTTTAGTATAGAGAATACAAACCATGTCAAAATGTGCCTTGAGAGTGCCAAAAAAATAGATACTCAATAAAGTCTAAGTAGATTATCCTGATGATTACAAGTGTTCACATTTTTAATGTATGCTTGTCTCAACTTGGGTTCCACAGAAGCAAATCCTGGGATAAGATTTCGTACAAAAGTGATTTATCAGAAACTGTTCCCTGGAAAAATTGGTGGGAATATGAGAAAATGGGATGCTGAAGGGAAAGAAAAACAAAAGTGTAATATCAAACAAAGTGCTATAACATAACCGGTTAAATCTTCCAGAGAAATAGAATTGAGATTCAGGCCATGTTTGGGAAGAAAATGGTAGGAAAATCTAATAGAGGAGTGATATAAAATAAAAACTGTTTCCTTATCAGAACAGTTTGCTTCCAGATTTCATTAGATAAGATGATTCTGACAAGCTAAAGTCTTCTGCTTCAGGTATACATAGATATTATATTATCTCATCAATACCTAGTTTATCATTTAGCAGGAATTATGCTCTGGTGGCAGCTTCCAACTTGGATCATTACTATTAGATAAGAGCAAGATGTCAACATCATTGTAGAATTCCTGAAAACTCATAGTGCTCTGGTGTAAGTTTTACAAAGCACCCCCCCAAAAAGTAACATGCAACAAATGAAATTAACATTTTTTTTTGTTATTCTGCCTTTCTTCCCTGTAGATGTGGAAATACGGAACCAAAACTCTGAGGAATTTAAGATTAATTCCATAAAAAGCAAGTCTGAGTTCCTACCTTTTTTCTTTCTCATATTTCATACAAGAATGACTGAACTAAATGTTCCTTCACTTTTTAATAACATCAATGTACCAAAAGTATACTTAAAAGTGATTCATTAATTTGTTACATTGGACTGTAAGAATTTTTCCTATCTATTTTGTCCAAGGACAAAATGACTAATTAAGCATGATGTTGCACTTACATGCTTCTTGATGGCAACCCAAGTTCTAATTCATTAAATATATTCTGATATTTGATTCTTAATCCAGTATCATCTTATTTGTTTTATGTCTTTGAAAATTTGAAAAGAATCCCATTCTTCAACTTCTCCTCACTTCACTTTAAAATTCAACCTCCACCTGGCCATTGACATGAAAATACTCTTCCCTAAAACCCTTTAAGAAGAACATAAGCAGTTTGCCTGAATAACACAAATAGCAAACGAGTAAGGTAAAGTGGCAGGTGAATTCTGAGAGGAGGAAATATAAGGAGGAGAAATTCACAGCATCTAAGATTGGCTAGGATATGAAAGGATTATAATGTGGAGGGAGAGAGAAATTTGTGGGAATATTATTTTCAGATGGGTGCAGCAAAAGTGGGTCTGGGTGATTGTTATTACGGTTACTTTGTTGTTGGTTTAATGATGTTGTGGCCAAATGTATACAAACATAGCCATTCTATTTTTAACTTGGGAAACTTACTTATTCTCCAATTATTGGTACCTTCACCCTGTAAGATGGGCTAAGGATACTTTACCATGAAAGGTTTTCTTTCAAATTAAAGTAATGTGCGCAGAGTACTTAGCACATGGAAAGCACTCAATAAATAGTAGCTTCTGTTTTTACCTTTCGGCTGTGGCATAAGTACTAGTGCTTCATTTGATACGATCATGTTCCTCTTTGCCATTGTCCTATTATGGAATATTGTAAGAACAAGAAAGCTTGCCTTATTGATCAAAAAGAATTGCACACTTTAACATTTACACATCAACGTCTATGAAGCAGGTTGTGGCACAAACTGAGACCTTAAATCAAGATGATATTTAAATAGATGGTAATTTAGTAAAATAAGCAGTTAGGAAAACTAGTATCAGTCAACCAAGATATGAACTTTTTACTTTGTCACATACTCATCGCATAAGAGGTTCCTGCAGGATATGACCATCCTTATCTTCCATAAGCTTATCAATCCAATGGATTTAGTTATAGCCCATTATGGCACATAACTGTGTCTAGTAGTGTTTTCATAATTAGTAAGTAGTCGTCCAGATTTCTTCTGCAAGTTGTGGAATTTAACACTGTTAGTGATTAGTGAAAGTATTAGTTTCACGTGAGAAAGATAAAATATTCCAATTTGAAAATGTATCCAAGTAGAATTTATAAAAACTTTCTTTCTTTTGTCCTATCAGGCAGTTAAGTCCAAGTAACCACAGGGCTTTTGCTCTTAAAGAGATCTGGCTCAGAATGAATACCAGTTTGAAGAGGCTGAGACACAGCAGAATTGCTGAAGGATTTGGGGGATATTTAGGAATAATGTTAAAAATGAAAAAAGCCTTAGTTGTTGGTGAAGCCAGAGAGACAGGAGAAGAAACATGCTGGTTGTGCCAGGAGTTTAGCTATTCTGTCTCATCTAATCCTCACATCTTTCAGAAGATAAAAGGGATAGTCAAGCAGTTAAGTAACTTGCCTGGAGTAAACGGTTGTCAGAATTCACTCTCAGCAGTGTCTGACTCCAAAGCCGTGTTTTTCCCTCTATATCATTTTCTACACTTCAATTATTAAAAGAATTTCTTATTTTAAAGTGTATTTAGCTCTGCATTTTTAGATATGTTTGTATCCCTGGAAACCAAATGACAGAGGGTTTGTCTTCCTGAGGGTACTGTTTTATCCTCCGACATCAGTGAAGCACCCTGCTCATATATTACTGTCATAAGTCTCTGGCAGGTATGCCAAGTTATCTTCCTTTTCCTGATGCATGGAAGGGAAAACAAAAGGTGTTGGCAGGTTAAACAGAGGCAGGAGAGCCGGAAAAGAGAAGGCAAGTGTCAGACAGCAGGATAAGACTGGAAAATGAGAATTACATAGCAGGTGAACAGAAAGAATTGAAGGAGCATAAATTGATTCTAATAGAAGTATGGAAAAGCAGGGGTTATTAGACCTTTGATACTTTTTAAAAGTCAAATATATTTTGATTATTTGGTGAAGAAAATTGTAAAACAGTCCTTCAGTGACTGTGAGTGAGATAATTGTGTTTCACTTCCCTGAGTTCATTGGTTTATATTGATGTATGAGGTCTCTTAACATATTAACACAGGCATTTCACCACTGCACTTTTCTATACTAACTGAGAAAGCCAACTCCACGAGCCTCATCTTTTAGCACCATAATGTTTTCTAACCAATCATGTCAAAACTCAGTGACTTAAAACAATAAGCAAATCTGTGGGTTAATTGGATAATTTTTCTTATCCAACTTCGTGGGAATTGTTCACATGTTATAGGAGACTGCTGACTTTTGGCTAATGTAGGATGGCCTTGCATAGAATGACTGCTGTGACTTGGCTCTGTTCCTGTCTTTCCTCCTCAAGCAGGTGGGCTCTTATTCTATATCGGCCGAGTGCAGAAGCAGGCAAATCCCGTATGTACACACTTTCCAAGACTGCCCTTGGCCATGTTTGTTAACATTCCTTCAGTCAAAGGAAATCACATAGTCAAAGCCAGAGCCACCGTCAGAGTAGTGAGAGGGCTCTACACAGATACATGGCAAAGACAGGTATTCAGAGGAGGGTAGAGACTCTGGAACATTGTTGTGACCTACAACATGACCTTTGGACACGCATTTTAAGTTTCTGCTGAGGCCAAAACAGACTGAAGCAACAGAACACACATATCTAGGAAAAAATATGCAAACCAGGAATTTCACCAGATATAAGTCACAATCTGCAAAACCACATTGGTTCTAACAGCAAAAGCAATACAACTGCCTTTTGTTTATTTATTTTTTTTCTTAACAGAGAAAGAGATAGGGGATGGGTAGCTCTGACTTTAAATAAGTTACTGCATTTACATTTATTGTAGTCACTGATGTATTTGAAACTTTTTCTTTTTTATTTATTTATTTATTTATTTTTTTATTATACTTTAGGTTCTAGGGTACATGTGCATAACGTGCAGGTTTGTTACATATGTATACTTGTGCCATGTTGGTGT
>NW_012117877.1:2197724-2300536 GCF_000951035.1 Colobus angolensis palliatus | reverse complement strand
TCCCACTACTGGGTATATACCCAAAGGATTATAAATTATTCTACTACAAAGACACATGCACACGTATGTTTATTGCGGCACTATTCACAATAGCATTCACAATAGTGAAACTTTTTCTATCATCATATATTCTGACTTTTGTTTACTGCTATTGTGATTCATTTTATCTTTCCTGATTGACATGTTAATTTTTAAATTTTTTTCATGTCAAGTTTGGAGGAGATACATTCTATTTAATTTTAAAAACTTCTAGCAAACATGCTTAACTTAATATTTTACCCAATATAGAATTAACCAAACCACATCCTCCTTCTTAAAGATCTACCTCAGTATTCTTCAACCACCTCGTGAAATCACTCTGTCTTATTACATTTTATTTTCTAAGATTTAGTTCAAGTATGTTTTTAAATATTCCAAGGGTTTTTGTTTATAGTTAATATTACTTTATTTATATTTTTGAAACATCCCTGCTTAGTGTGCTAATAGTTTCCAGCTGTATTATAATTGAAAATATTTCTTTAAAATTTTTGAAGAGGAAAACATAAATAGGATATAAAAGAAGATATGTTATAAAATTCAAACGGTCTCCCATTCTGCCATAGACTCCAAATCCCTGTTTTAGAGGCACACATTAGTATTGATATATGTTCCTACATATTTTACACAAATATTTGTCTACATACCTATTTATGTGTTTGTGTGTGTATGAATATTTTTCTTTGATTTATTAACAAAGAGACTATTACATAAAATATACTGAGTCTTGAATAGCCCTTTTCATAATTTACTTCACAGTATTACTCTTTGCAAATATTACTTCCTCTTCAAATTATTATTATAATTTTTTGAGACGGAGTCTCGCTCTGTCACCTGGGCTGGAGTGCAGTGGCCGGATCTCAGCTCACTGCAAGCTCCACCTCCCGGGTTTACGCCATTCTCCTGCCTCAGCCTCCCGAGTAGCTGGGACTACAGGCGCCCGCCACCTCGCCCGGCTAGTTTTTTTTATTTTTTAGTAGAGACGGGGTTTCACCGTGTTAGCCAGGATGGTCTCGATCTCCTGACCTCGTGATCCGCCCGTCTCGGCCTCCCAAAGTGCTGGGATTACAGGCTTGAGCCACCGCGCCCGGCCATAATTTTTTATATTTAAATGCAGTATATAAAATTCAGCTCATTCTTTTGATTTGCTCTTTAGCATTCCATTGTAATAATGTACCATAACTTATTTAACAGAGTTTCCTATTAATGGATAGTCCATTTGTTTTCCGTCTTACACTTAAATGCTACAATGTATAATATCTGTTCCCTGAAAATGATAAATCAAACTTTTTTATTTTTGCCAGATTGATGGGTAAAATTGGGAATTTTATAGTTTTAATTTGCAATTTTAATATGAGTCACAGAGTATCTTGTAATATGCCTAAAGCTATCTACATTTCATTTTTATTTTTTAAATAAGTTGGCTGTTCATATTCTTTCCCCATTTTTATATGGGTTATTGGTTTTATTAACTGCACGTGATTACTAATAAAGGAAATTAGCTATTTTCTGTAATGTAAAAAAAAATTTTTCATTTTACAATTTGCCTTTGGCATTTTCTTACTTTTTTTTGTTTTGTTTTGTTTTGTTTTTTTACATTTTACATTCTAGTTCAGTGACAGGGTGAACTATATTTTGGATGTCTTGAGTTTAGTTCTTTAGTTTATTTTTATTTTTTTCTTTTTTTATTATTATACTTTAAGTTCTAGGGTACATGTGCACAACGTTCAGGTTTGTTACATATGTATACTTGTGCCATGTTGGTGTGCTGCACCCATCAACTAGTCAGCACCCATCAACTCGTTATTTACATCAGGTATAACTCCCAATGCCATCCCTCCCCCTTCCCCCTTCCCTGTTTAGGTCCCAGTGTGTGATGTTCCCCTTCCCGAGTCCAAGTGATCTCATTGTTCAATTCCCAACTCTGAGTGAGAACATGCGGTGTTTGGTTTTCTGTTCTTGTGATAGTTTGCTGAGAATGATGGTTTCCAGCTGCATCCATGTCCCTACAAAGGACACGAACTCATCCATTTTTATGGCTGCATATTATTCCATGGTGTATATGTGCCACATTTTCTTAATCCACTCTGTCACTGATGGACATTTGGGTTGATTCCAAGTCTTTGCTATTGTGAATAGTGCTGCAATAAACATACGTGTGCATGTGTCTTTATAGCAGCATGACTTATAATCCTTTGGGTATATCCCCAGTAATGGGATGGCTGGGTCATATGGTATTTCTAGTTTTTTTTTTTTTTTGAGACAGAGTTTTGCTCTTTTTGCCCAGGCTGGAGTGCAATGGTGTGATCTTATATATGTTTTATATCATATTTTTTAAAACCCTAAATGGTAAAATTGGTCAATAAAATAGATAATGATTCTTGCATTTTTGTTAATATTTTGAAATGTTTTACCCATTTTAAAATTATTTTTCAATTTCTGTCTAACAAATTTATAGTTTACTTTTTCATATTTAAATATTTGATCCATATGAATATTTCTTGGCATATAATACAAGGTAGAGATTCACCCCCCAGGTTATCACAAGATATTTATTACATAATCTAATTTTTTCTGCATTGATGTGAAATTATACTTTCATAATGAATGCATGCACATACACATATACACATATGCAGAATTATGTATGTATTTTCTATTCTGTTACATTAATCTGTTATCAGCAAACATCTTAATATCCTAAACGTTCACTTTACCGTATTCATTTAAGAGAAACCCAATTCTCCCAAGAATGCACTTCTTCCCTGGAAGTCTTCTCATGTAATGACAGATTTTGCTATCATGTTTATTAGCCACTTCTAACTCTGTGAAACAGGTATTCTCCGTGCTCCTTATCACTACTCACTGTCACCATGCTGACTCATTTCACTTTAAATTCATGACCTCTATCCTTTCATGAGCCGTTACTACAGACCGGGGTTCATACCTGCTTTTTTCTCCTCAAGCCTTCAGTCATTCTTATGTTATCTTCACTATCACTCCATGACCTTATATTATATTCTACTAAAGATAGAGGCCATCAAAAGAGACTTTCTCTATAAGTTCAAACTACCACATCTACCCATTTGACTACATCTATGCTTACGCTCTTTCTTCTCTTCAGCTATTATGAAAGCATTTTCTGTATTTTTTCCGAGGCCAACCCTAACAGTAAAGCAACTAATTTAATGCCTTCTGCACACCCAAGGACATTTTCTCAGACATTATCTCAACTATTTCTTATGTCATCTATGTTTTCCTTCCAATATATTTTCATCAGCATAAACATGCTATGAAATCTCTTATCTTGAAGAAAAATATATCCCTTGATCGCACATCTACCTTCAGTTAAAATCACACATCTCCTTTGGTTGATAGTAAAACTTCTTAATAGAGTAGTCTATAAAAATTTCTGTCCTCCTGTTATGGATAGAAGGCTTTCAAATCAAAATTTTACCAATTTAACTCAATGAAATTTTGTTTTCCCAAAGTGAACTATAATTTCCATGTGTTAAAAAGAAATCTCCATTCTCATTCCTCATATAACATGATTCAGATAATGACTACCTACTCCTTGAAACATTTTCTTCCCTTGGCTGCAGCATTGACTTCTGATGCAACTATTCATAGTTATGTCAAACTGCACCAGTTAAGAATACAGTGCTCTGTAAGTCTACTCTCACTTCAGACACAGGCACAAGCCTGGAGTTCCCCAAACCACTCTCACTTCTGATCTGTTCTCTAGAAATTAAGGAGTTCACACTACCCTCTCATTCAATAATTCACTAGAATGTCTGACAGAACTCAGGAAAGTGCTGTACTTACAAATATAGTTTTAATAGCAAAAAGATACAAATCATTACCATGCAAAGAAATCTGCTCATAGGGCAAGGTGTGAGAGGGTCCCAAACAAAAAGCTTTCTTGTCCTCAGGACTTATTACTCTCCTAGAACATCAGTGTGCAATAACATGTAGAGTACTGTCAATAAAGGAAGTTCATGTGAGTCTCAGTGTCCAGAGATTTTATTGGGATTTCATTACATAGACGTGACTGATTGAACCATTAACCCATTCAGTTTAATTCAATATCCAACCTCCTCTTCTCATCAGAGGTTGCATTGATATCTCAACTCAAAACTCCTCAACCCTCTAATCACATGGTTGGTGTTTCTGTTATGGCTCATTTCAGTCATGACTCATCTTATTGGCATAAGATACGTAGAGACCCATCATGACTAACATGTTGTTTTTGTTCAAAAAAATTATTGAATAACAAAGACACTCCTATTACTTCAGAAATTCCAAGGATTTAGAGATCCCCTCCCAGGAACTTGGAATAAAGGCAGTTAAAATTATTTATTACGCAGCCTTCCACATTTTCTTGGTTTTCCTCTGTCTTCACTGGCAAATCCTTCTTAATTCTCTTAGCTGGTTATTTCTAAGCTCTCCAATATCTACCAATGGACTGTCTCAGGATTTAGTCCTTGTTACTGTGTCATTAGCCAACCAGTTTTATGTCTTTAAATATCTACATGCTAAAACATTGCCAAATCTACATCTACAGCCCAGATTTTTCCTTTAAATGTAGAATCATACAAGAAAGTACATATGTGACATTTTACTTTAACGTCTCATAGGCATCTCAAACTTTACAAGCCCCAAATTTCACTTCTGATCTTTCTTCCACGAACTTACACTACTTGTTCTTACAACTACCTCCTCTGCATTCTCCCCCTATTGCTACTATCCTTGTCTATTACAAAATCATATTTTACTGATATTATTATAACATTAATCTAATTTATTTTCTTGCTTCTGACTTTCCCCCTTCAACAGTTTATTCCCAACACAGAACATAGAAAACGTCCCTCAAGTTGTCAGATTATGACACTGCTCTGCTCAAATTCTTTCCATGGGTTCTCATCAAACTCAGATGAAATGTCAACATTCTTAGAGTGACCTACTCTCTACAGAGCTGCAGATGACCTTTACTTCTTAATTCTCTGACCTCATTGCTTAGCATTTTCACTGTGATTCTTTCAACTCCTAGTTTACCTTTATGTTACTCTGAGGATTATTAGGAGGGTGCAAAAGTAATTGTGGTTTTTGTCATTACCTTCAATGGCAAAAAAACACAATTACTTTTGCACCAGCATAATACTAAGCATTTATTTTTTGCACCAGAACCTTTTTACTTAGGGTTTCCTGTTCTTAGAAAATTTACAAGTATCTCCATGGCATACTCTATGACTTGTTTCACACATTTGCTCAAATGTCACTTCATCAGTAAAACTTTTCTTAACCACACAATTGAATATTTTATATCCTCTCCCCAGCATTTATCAATCCCCTTCCTGCTTTACTTTTTCTCCATTGCAGTTTCCATCAGCTAATATATTTGATATTTTGCATATTTTTTATGATCTCTGTCTTCCCCTGTTAGAATATAAGCTTCATGAGGGCAAATAATTGTTTCTGATTTCTTCACTCCACTATGCAAGATGCTTACAACAGTGTCTGACCTACTTTTGGCACACACTAAATATTTATTGAATAAATGAATAATTCTGCATTCTATCCAACCCTATTACTTACCTTACATTTGTTAGGTAAATCTGGATTCAACCGCATTATGCATTTGCTTCAGAATTTCGATAGTCATTCTTCTTTGTTTCTCATATGAATCTTAGAATAAGCTTATCCACTTCCAAAAATACCTTTGGTATTTTTGTTAAAATTGTATTAAATTTAGAAATTCATTTAGGAAGAATTGGCCTTCGTGCATTTTTTTCTTAAATTCAACCTAAGTATTTTTCTGATCTTATTAAAATGTATTTTTCCATAATATATTTGAATTATGTAGATACAAATATAAAGGAATATTTATATATAGTTACTTTCAGATTTATCTTCAATATATAAAGAGCTTGGAAGCTGTCAAATTCTGTCCTAAAATAAAAAGTTGAAAAAAACTGAAGATCAATGACTTTCATGAATCCTTCAGAAAGCCGAATTTGCAGGATAAACCAATACCCTATAGTTTGGGAAGATGGGAAAATCAGAGTCACAAGTAAGGTGTTTTCATGTGGAGTGGGCCACTGGAGCCATAAACTAGTGGGTGCACTTAAATGGTGATTTTGATGAAGTGCCTGGAAGCCGAGTGTGAACTAGTGTAACTGAGAAACTTACAAAAGCCTTAGCCTTAGGAGATGTGCTCACCCTTTTATAAAAGTTACCTCTAGAAACTAGGTTTTCATGATAAAGGGTTAAAAAAAAGAAAATTCCCCTCATTAATCTGACATGGCAAAGGGTAAAAAAAAAAATCCCCTCACAAAGAGTAATCTAATGAAATACACACATCGCATTCTGCATAATGAAGGCTTAAACACAGTAGAAGACCGAGATTTAATCATAAGATGTCAAGCACTCTTCCCTCCCACACACAACTTGCTGTCAAACCAACAGGGATCCAGCATAGAATAGTGGATTTTAGATGAAAAATCTTCAATAAACAGACTCTGAATTTAGTGAAACTCAAAGTCAAAAGGGAAGACAAAAACAATAATATAATAGGAATATAAAGTCTCTGGCACCTACAGCAAACACTAAACATAGCCAAATTCCTAGCAAGATTAACATAAATACTCACACTAAAACCTCTCAAAATAATACAACATAGCACATGTCCAACTTTAAAAAAAAAATTCAAGGCATGCCAAAGACAAGAAAAAACAGCCTGAAGAGACAAAGCAAGCATCAGAACCAGATTCAGATAGAAGTTCAAAGTTGGAATTATCAGACATGGAAAATATAATTCATAACTATCAATTAATAATTCATAATTAACTTGCTAAGTGTTTTAATGAAAAAAAGGAGACCGCATGCAAGAACAGATGGCTAATATAAACAAGGAGATGGAAATTCTAAGGAAATGTTCAAAGAAAATACTAGAAATAAAAATCATTGTAACATAAATTAAGAATGACTTTTATGAGTTTATCAGTAGACTGGACATGGCCAAGGAAATAATCAGTGAGCTTGAAGATAGTCCATAGAAACTCCCAAAACTGAAATTCACAGAGAAAAAAGAATAAAACATACACATGCACATGCATGTACACACACATATACAGCAGAATATCCAAGAATTATGGAAAACTTAGAAGTATAATTGAATTACTAGAAGAAGAAAGAATGTATTAAGCAGAAGAAATACTTGAAGTTATGATGACTGAGAACATTCCAAAATTAATGACAGATACCAACCACAAATTCAGAAACTCAGGAAGCCCTAAACATGACAAATACAAAAATAAACAACAACAAAAAAAAGGCAAACAAAATATGCGTGTATCTGAGCCTATCATATTTAAATGCAGAAAATATAAAGACAAAAAAATCTTGAAAGAAGCCGGGGAGAATAAAACATCTTACCTATAAAGAAAGAATAAGAATTACTACAGGAGTTAAATATTTCACTTCTCTCTCTTCTTTCCTGCTTGATAAAGCAAGCAATGAAAGAAAGAAACCACCAATCTAGAATTCTATATATGGTGAATTTAATCTTCAAGAGTGAAGGAGGGAGTGATGGCAACAAGAGGGTGAACTAGAAGCCCTTGGCAGTCGTTCCTCCAGAAAGACAGACAAAACAAGAAATAACCAGCTACATTATTATGAAAAAAATTAAAGGAGAGTGCTGGAGCACATCAGAACTGCAGCAGAAACCCTGTAGAGTACAGAAACCCAGGACGGCCACATAGAGAACAAAAGGAAACAGCTGGCCTCCACTGTCCCATTCTCCAGCCATAATCAGCTCAGAGCCAGGAGGGACTTCGTACTCCAGGGAAAAGGTAAACAAGGAAAAGGTAAAAAAAGGTAAACAGCTGTCCCAATCAATACCTTGTAAACATACAGTATTCAACACTGGGGGACTCTGCAGTCTTCACAGGCTCTAAGTCTAGCTGAGGAAGCTGTGTGGAGTCCACACAGCTGTGTTCCCTCCAGAGAAGGAGCCTACATTGTGCTATAGCCCCTGTGGCCCATGTGTCTACTGTGCCATGCCATCATGGGATTACAACTATTGCTGGAGTATGTCCTTCTCCAGGACTGAGTGACCACAGTACCCTTCCATCTCTGAGGCTTAGCTGCGGCTGAACCACCTCCACCTAGTGGCCCACCACCCCACCACTGAGCTGCTGCTACATTGTACTCTGTGGGGTCAAGCTGCTGTCTGTACAGCCACTATGTCTACGCCTCTGGGTCACTGCTGTGCCCTGCCCCCATGTGTCAAAGCTGAAGCAATGCTTGGCATCCCTGGGAAATGCTGCCTGGATTGCCCAGAGCAGTCCCACCTCCCTGTGCCTGAACTGAAGAGGTGCCCTGTCTCCTAGGAAAACAGAACCTTTGCCACCCAAAGCAGTCACAGTCTACTCTTCCCAGTGCCTAAGTTGAAGCAGCATCCTGCCTCCCAGGAAATGGTACCTTGGCCACCCAGAGCAATCATGTTCCCAGGTGTCTAAGCTGAACCAGTGCCTTGCCTCCCAAGGAAAAGGTGCCCTGGTCAGCCACAGCAATCATGTCCCCAGGACTAAGCTAAAGTGGGGCATCACTTGTTGGGGAATGAAGTGTTTGGGCTAAGCTGAAAAACCATACACCTGAGGAGTAAGCTTATATAGTACCCTATGTCTCAGGGAAACAGAGCAGTAGCTGAGCTGAGACACTCTGCCCTACAGGTCAAATAACCCTAGTACCCCACTTTCCTGGAACTGGACTAGCTCACTTAGAGTCTGAGATGCTGAGACACCCACCTCTTTGGAGAATGGAGTCATTGCTGTGCTGTTCCCTGCCCAGCAGGGCCCAAGTAACAGCTGTTATGTACCATTCCAAGGATCTGGCTGATGCTGAAAGTGACCTCATAGAGTCTGGCATACTGCCATGTCTCACAATCCCAGGGTCCGGAGTTACCACTATGTGGTGCCTCAACCCCTTGGACCCAATTTGCCACTATGCTTTATTGGCTCTGATTCCTGAATTGCAGCCTTACCCTGTTGCCCAGGCTCAGAGCCCCAAAACACTCCTTCCCTTGAACCAAGCCATTGCTGCTCCCTGACCCCAGGGTCAGAATCAAAACTGAAACCTGGTCCCCTGAACCAAAGCTTCTAGGGGGTGCCTCAGAATCACAGACTCCAACTCTGGGGCCAATCTTCATCCAACCTTGCCTCATAGAGTGAACCTGCATCCCAAGACCCATTTGCCATAATAGGTTAATGGGACCCTGAGACTGTGACCTCAACTCCATATTCTCTGAGCACATGCCTCCTAAGATCCAGTGCCACTATAGTTGCCTGTAAGCCATGTCAGATCTGATACCAAGAGGGACCCCCTTGGGAAAAATGGGGAAAATAAGAATAGGAGGATCCCAAAAGCACTTGACACTGAGGACCTTAACAACCTACATTACTACCACTGCTGCCACAAACTCCTATAGCCTAGGACACTGGGGCCCCCATAGTTACTGTGATGACCACAGCTGTATCACTGGATCTACTCAAAATCAGAGTCATCATGTCCTTCCCAACTGCCACAGTAAGACTTCCCTACAAGCTAAAGACATTCTCTATGAAAGCCACTCTGCAAAGTTTGTAAGAGGCGATACCAGATGTATGGATATGAATTCAGGAACACAAGAAACTGGAAGAAGCAAGAACACTAAAGACATAACTCTCCAGTAATTTACATCAAAGCAAACAATTTACAAATTGCCTGGAAAGAAATGTAAAATAATAATCTTATGGAAACACAGCATGACACTAAATAATAGAGACAATTCAATAAAATCAGAAAAATAGTATATGATGACAAATTATCAAAAAAATGGGTGTCCTAAAAACCAGAAATCTTGGCTGAAGGTAATTCAATAAACACAATAAAAATACAATAGAAAGCTTCAATAGCAGGCTAGCTCAAGCAGAAGAAAGAATCTCTGAATTTGAAGACAGGTCTTTTGAAATTACCGACTTAGAGTTAAAAAGAAAAAGAAATGAAAATGAGTGAATGAAGACAGCCAACAAGACCTATGAGGCACCATTAAATGATCAAACATTTACATTATGAAATTCTAGAAGTAAAAGAGACAAAGATAGGGAAAGAAAGCTTATTTAATAAAATGCTGAAAACTTCTGAAGTCTTCAAAGAGACATGGACATTCAGGCACATGAGGCTCAGAAGTTTTGAGCTATGTATGGTATATTTCAAAATAACTAGAAGAGTAGGTTTTGAATGTTTTCAATAGAAAAAAAAATAAATGTTTGAGGTGATGAATATGCTATTTACCCTGATTTGATAATTACACAATGCATACATGTATTGAAACATCATATGGTACCCTATAAATATGTACTATTATTGTGTCAATGTAAAATAAAATAAAACTTTAAAACTTGAAGGACAAATATAAACTGCTATGCTCTGTATGGTCCCAGCAAAACTACTGCATTTATATGGCTTCTCACTTAGTTGTCTTGGGTTTTCCAGATAAGCTACAACATTTTCTGTCATTTATTGTGCTTATCTCCCGATCCTATCCTTAATATCTCAGCTTTTAATAGCATTGCTACAAAACTTCAGAAGAATAATAAATAATATTAGTGATAAAGAATGCCTTCATCTTCCTCCTCCTTTCAGTAAGATTATTTACTAGTTGAGTGTGATACAAGTTTTTGAGGTCAAAGCTAGTCATCACACTCCATTAAAAGATGTTTATTTAGATAGGTGAGTAGATAGATAGATATACATACACATATTTCTATATCTACATATGAATAACATGTTTTCTTGGTCTGGAGTTTGTATTTCAGATGGTTGATAAAGCAACCGTAAATTGCTGTCCTTAATTTTGATCAATTAAAAAGTTGTATTTTTAATTGACAAAAAGTGGAGATCTTGGAAGATGATAGTAATATTATTTAACATTAGTAAAGAACATCTACCTGCCAAGAAAAGGGCAATGCTGGTGTCATTTATAAAGCAATTGAAAATATACATATTAAAAGGGGAGAAGACTAAAAATCTCTAGAAATGTTTCAACAACAAAAAAATCATATTATTCTGCCAAAAAAATAAGGGTGCCAAAAACTACTATTGCTGCACAGTAGGAGGACCACTTAGATTTTCAAAGGCCACATGCCAAAGACAAAATAAACTGAATGATCAACGATAGGCCTGAGACTTATAAATCAATGTGCAGATAAATTAGAATAAGGAAAATTCAGATAAATTAGAATAAGGAAAATTTTATTACTTGAGGCAGGTGAAAAATGTTTATGAATGAGAGATGGAAATCAGAACAACTCATTTGCAATTTTTCTTTTTAAATATTTTATGAAAAAATGATTTTCAATCTAGGATGGATGGATTAAAGCTGATTGCACAAACAGAAACAATACTTAAAAATGGTAAACATTTTATTTCTTTAAAATTATTTACCCACTCGTTTATTCAACAAAATATTTATAATTTTCAAAACCCTATTTTCAGCCTTAGAAAGATAATGGATTCTGATATCAAATAAATTATCATCTATGAAAGATAAGTCCTATCTCAAAATAACTGTAACACAAGGCAGAAAGTGATTAGTTCCAGAAGAGAGAATTAAGAGTCATGGCAACTGACATAGTTTGGCTGTGTCCCCACCCAAATCTCATCTTGAATTGTAGCTCCCATAATCCCCATGTGTCATAGGAGGGACCCAGTGGAAGATAATTTAATCATGGGGGCAGTTACCCTCATGCTGTTCTTGTGATATTGAGTGTGTTCTCATGAGATCGGATGGTTTTACAAGGGGCTTACCCCATTTTGCTCAGCACTTCTCCTTGCTTGCCACCATGTGAAGGACATGTTTACTTTCCCTTCTGCCATTGTTGCAAGTTTCCTGAGGCCTCTGCGCCTATGCTTAACTGTGAGTCAGTTAAACCTAGTTCCTTTATAAATTACCCAGCCTTGGGTATGTCTTTATTAGCAGCGTGGGAACAGATAAATACAGTAAATTGCTACCAAGAGTAGAGTGTTGCTGCTGTAAAGACACCTGAAAATGTGAAAGCCACTTTGGAACTGGGTAACAGGCAGAGGTTGGATCAGTTTAGAGGACTCAGAAGACAGGAAATATGGTAAAGTTTGGAACTTCCTAGAGATCTGGAAGGCTCAGAAGACAGGTAGACGTGCCAGGCATGGTGGCTCATAAGGGTAGATCATTTGAGGTCAGGAGGTCAAGACCAGCCTGGCCAACATGGTGGAACTTCATCTCTGCTTAAAAAAAAAAAATACAAACATTAGTTGCACCTGATGATGGGTGCCTGTAATCCCAGCTACTCAGGGAGCTGAGACAGGAGAATTGCTTGAGCCCAGGAGGCAGGGGTTGCAGTGAACAGAGATCATGCCATTGCACTCCAGCCGGAATGACCAAACAAGATTTCGTCACAAAACAAACAAACAAAAAAAAGGTGGAAAATTATGGAACTTCCTAGAGACTTGTTGAATGGCCTTGACCAAAATGCTGATAGTGATATGGACAATAAAGTTTAGGCTGAGGTGGTCTCAGATGGAGATGAGGAACTTGTTGGAAACTGAAGTAAATGTCACTATTGCTATGCGAAGAGACTGGCGGCATTTTGTCCCTGCCCTAGAGATCTGTGGAACTTTGAACTTGAGACAGATGATTTAGGGTACCTGGCAGAAGAAATTTCTAAGCAGCAAGGCATTCAAGAGGAAGCAGAGCATAAAAGTTTGGAAAATTTGCAGCATGATGATGGAACACAAAAGAAAAACATATTTTCTGGTGAGAAATTCAAGCCCACTGCAGAAATTCGCATAAGTTATGAGGAGCCAAATGTTAACCACCAAGACAACGGGGAAAATGTCTCCAGGGCATGTCAAATACCTTCACAGCAGCCTCTGGTATCACAGACCTGGAGGCCTAGAAGGGAAAAATGGTTTTATGGCCCAAGCCCAGGCACCTCTGCCCTATGCAGCCTCAGGACATGGTGCTCTGCATCCCAGCTGCTTCAGCTCTAGCTGTGACTAAAAAGGGCCAAGGTATAGCTCAGGCCATTGCTTCGGAGGGTCCAGACCCCAAGCCTTGGTGGTTTACATGTGATGTTAAGCCTATGGGTGCAAAGAAGTCAAGAACTGAGATTTGGGAACCTCTGGCTAGATTTCAGAGGATGTATGGAAATGCCTGGATGTACAGGCAGAAGTTTGCTGCAGAAGTACAGCCCTCATGGAGAAACTCTGCTAGGGCAATGTAGAAGGGAAATATGGGGTGTGGACTCCACAGAGTCACCACTGGTGCACTGCTTAATGAAGCTGTGAGAAAGGAGCACCCTCCTCCAGAACAGAGAATGGTAGATCCACTGACAGCTTACACTGTGCGCTTAGAAAAGCCACAAACACTCAATAGCGGCCCATGAAAGCATGTAGAAGGAGAGCTGTAACCTGCAAAGCCACAGGAGCAGAACTGTCTAAGACTGTAGGAGCCCACCTCTTGCATCAGCATGCCCCGGATGTGAGACATTGGGTCAAAGGAGATAATTTTGAAACTTTAAGGTTTAATGACTGCCTTACTGGATTTTGGACTTGGATGGGACCTGTAGCCCCTTTGTTTTGGCCCATTTTTCCCATTTGGAAAGGGTGTATTTACCCAATGCCTGTATCCTGATTTTATCTAAGAAGTAACTAAATTGATTTTGATTTTTCAGGCTCATAGGCAAAAGGGACTTTGTCTCACATGAGACTTTGAACTTGGACTTTTGATTTAATGCTGGGATGAGTTAAGACTTTGGAGGACTGTTGGGAAGGCGTGGTTGTGTTTTGAAACATGAGGACATGAGATTTGGGAGGGGTCATGGATGGAATGATGTGGGTTGACTGTGTCCCCACCCAAATCTCATCTTGAATTATTCCCATAATCCTGATGTGTCATGGGAGGGGCCTGGTGGGAGGTAATTTAATTGTGGGTGTTAGTTACCCTCATGCTGTTCTCATGATACTGAGTGAGTTCTCATAAGTTCTGATGGTTTTATAAAGGACTTTCCCTCCTTTTGCTCAGCACTTCTCCTGCGCCATGATCCGAGGCCTCCTCAGCCGTGTTTAACTGAGTCAATTAAGCCCCTTTTCTCTAAAAATTACCCAGTCTCATGTATGTCTTTATTGGCAGCATGAGAATGGACTAATACAGTAAATTGGTACCAGGAGTGGAACACTGCTATAAAGACACCAGAAAATGTAGAAGCTACTTTAGAACTTGGTAACAGGCAAAGGTTAGAACAGTTCAGAGGACTCAGAAGAAGACAGGAAAATGTGGGAAAGTTTGGAACTTTCTAGAGACTTGTTGAATGGCTTTGACCAAAATGCTGATAGTAATGTGGACAATAAAGTCCAGGCTGTGGTGGTCTCAGATGGAGATGAGGAACTTGATGGGAACTGGAACAAAGGTGACTTTTTCTGTGCCACCATGTGAAGAAGGATGTGTTTCCTTCCCCTTCTGTCATGATTTTAAGTTTCCTGAGGACTCCCCAGCCATGTTGAATTGTGAGTCAATTAAACCTTTTTTCTTTTTAAACTACCTGGTCTCAGGTACGTCTTTATTAGCAGCATGAGAATGGACTAATACAGTAAATGGGAAAATTATTTGTTTGAAAATAAGCAAAGGTTTAATAAATAGAGTAGATAGCATGGGGAATAACTAATAGGGTGAATGAAAGAATCAAAACGCAAAGCAATGTAAGTCACATTGATGCCATGAGATTGCAAAATAATACAGATTTTCTTCGTTAGGTTAAAATAATATCACTACTTAAATACAAGTTAAAAGAGAATGCTTTCAATGCAATATAACCTCAGGATGTTAGACCACTGCAAACTCTACATAGTACCAATTACAGTAAGAAACCACTGCCCAAAAAAGAATGGAAAATACAGAGGGGAGGAGAGAGGAAGGAAGAAAAAATGAATGAACAAAAGAACAAAGGAATGAAGAAATGAAGGGGGAAAGAAGATCATGCCATTTCAGGCTCTACAACTAAACTGACAGTATTCAGAACCGAGGACCTTATTCTTCTGGGCTGTATGCCGGCCAGCCCACAACTGGATTTCGATGGGCCACTGGATTTTAAAAGAAGTATTTACACATAAGTATATTTAGAAAGACATAGTCAGGATGGAGAAATTGTTAGATAACATGTCATTTAAGAAATAATTTAAACCTGGGCTCAATTTTACCTGGAAAAAAAATTAAGATGTAGAAATGATAGTGTAGCTGTATTTACATATCAGAAAGGATGTTACATAAAACACTGGTTTATTTTTTATAGTTTCTATAGAAAAAAATAAAGATCATGTTTCAGAATGAATAGAATTCAGCTTCATATAAACATTTCAAAAAAGAGATTGTCTATCCTCTGGGATAATGAGTGCACTCACACTGAAAATAACCAAATAAAATGTAGTTTATTATTTCTTTCCACTTTTATGGTATTCTATTAGTTGCAAAATTTGGCAAATTCTATTTCCTTGATAAAACCGACTCTAACCAATTTTCACCTGGATTACCTCTTGTGTTCCTATTTCTCATTTGATTATCACACTCTGCTTCTATCCAACTCCTTCACTGTAGATTGAGCTGGATTTCTAATACAGTCGTGTGCACCCTAAGAATGTTTTAGTCAACCACAGACCACATATACTGTGGTGGTCTCATAAGATTATAATGGGGCTGAAAAATCTCTATCACTTAGTGATGTTGTAGCTGTCCTAACATCTTTTAAAAAGCCATGCAATTACTTTTTAAAAATGCAATGTAGCTTCCCTAACATTTTAAAACAGCAATGGAATTACTTTTTAAAAATAAATTTAGTGTCACTTAAATGTACAGTGTTTACAAAGTCTACAGTAGCATACAGTAATGTCCTAATATACAATTGAATAAATAAATTGTAGCTGTCCTAACATCTTTTATAAAGCAATGCAAATACTTTTTTAAAATGCAATGGGCCGGGCACAGTGGCTCATGCCTGTAATCCCAGTACTTTCAGAGGCCGAGGCAGGTGAATCACCTGAGGTCAGGAGTTCAAGACCAGCCTGGCCAACATGGTGAAACCCTGTCTCTACAAAAATACAAAAAAATTAGCCAGGCATGGTGGCAGGTGCCTGTAATCCTAGCTGCTTGGGAGGCTGAGGTGGGAGAATCACTTGAGCCCAGGAGGCAGAGGTTTCAGTGAGTTGAGATTGCACCATTGCACTCCAGCCTGGGCGACAGAGCAAGACTCCATCTCAATGAGAACAACAACAACAAAAAGGCAATGTAGCTGTCCTAACATTTTAAAAAAGCAATACAATTACTTTTTAAAAATAAATTTAGCATCACCTAAATGTACAATGTTTACCAAGTCTACAGTAGTATACAATAATGTCCTGGGCTTTCACATTCATTCATTACACAATCACTGACTCACCTACAGCAACTTCCAGTCTTGCAAGCTCCATGTATGGCAAGTGACTTATATAGATGTGCCATATTTTTAATATTTTATTCTGCATATAGACTATATCTTTTCTATTTTTAGATATGTTTAGATACACAAATTTACCATACGTTGCAATTACCTCCAGTATTCAGTATAATAACATGTTGTATGGGTTTTTAGCCTCGGAGCGATAGGCTATAGTATACAACTATGTTGGTCCATTTGCATCACTATAAAGGAATAACTGAGACTGAAAATTTATAAAGAAAAGAGGTTTATTTTGCTCAAGGTTCTGCAGACCATACATGAGGCAAGCCAAATCTGCTCCTGGTGAGGGCCTCAGGAAGCTTACAAACATGGTGGAAGGCAAAGAAGAGCCAGTCTGTCACATGATGAGAAAAGGAGCAAAAGAAAGAGACAAGGTGTCAGGCTCTTTTAAATGATCAAATCATACATGAACTCATGGAGTGAGAACTCACTCATTATGTTACAGATAGCACCAAGCCATTCATGAAGAATCTGCCCCCATGATCCAAACACTTCCCACTAGGCCCATCTCCAACATTGGTGGTCACATTTCAACATGAGATTTGGAGGGGACAAAACATTCAAATCTTAACAACAACCTGGGTGTGTAGTAGGCTGTAACAGCTAGGCTTGTGTTAGTATACTCTACGATATTCACACAATGATAAAATCACCTAATGACGTATCTCTCAGAATGTGTTCCTATTGTTAAGCAATTCATGACTGAATTTTATCTGACACAAAACTCCTCTGCTTACGGCACCTTAATGGTTCTCAGGAAAATACATAAATTATTCAGCTCTACTTCACGATGTGTTGCTTCCTATATCCATAGACTCTTCTGCCATAATTCTAGTATATATAAAAATATATATATCAATATATATCAATATATAAATATATATTTCACTATGTAAATATATATATAAATATATATATTTCACTGTCCTTTCTCCAACAACACAGAAATACTTAACTGCTTCTCAAGCCTATTATTCTATATCATGCAGTTGCCTTTACACTTCTTATTCCCTTTGCTTAGAACAGCTTTTTATTATTTCATCAGGATGTTTTCTACTTATTTTTTTTCAGCACTTGTATTTCAGGTATCAGTTTCTCAGGGAAGCTTTCCCTGATTTCAGGCTAATTTTGATTAATAAAGAAAATATGGTTTGAGCATTTACTATGTGATAAACAAATATAGGGGATTCCATTCCCCATTGTGCCATTACCTATATTTTATTTGTATATTTTTACATTTGTTTTATATATATATATACACACACACACACACACATATGTATCACTGTGAAAAGTTAATTTTATATCTACTGCCTATCTCATAGAATGTAAAATTTCCTACTGGAGGAAATATACCTGCCAGGTCCTGCAATGTCCACTTCATTTCTTGAATGAATAAATGGATGAAAAAATGACTAAATAAATGAGCAAATACTCTTGTAGACTTCCGACTTCCAGAACTAAATGGGTGGTAGAGCAGAAGTCAAAGCCTCTTTCCAATATCAAGAGTCCATGTCACCCTTCTGTTTATGAAATACATTCCTGGGAACTAGCCATTTTCAGGATAAGCGAGTACTGTGGTTAAGGCTACTGAGTAACTGTATTTAGGAAAATAAAATACAATATTTAGCATAATGGAATTTTTATGAAAATCAAGGATTAATATGAACAAAATAGATCTTTATCCTTGTCAGATTTTACTTAATGTAACACTATTGCAAATAGTATTATCTCTTATTAAATAATAGATTTCAACTATACTATTTAATATGAGGAAGTGTCTATAGTGGGTTTGCCTCTCTCCAAAATTCATGCCCTCAGAACCTTACATTAGGACCTTATTTGAAAATATGGCCTTTGCAAATGTAATTACCTAAGTTAAGATGAAGTAGTACTGCATTAGTGTGGGCCCTAAAGCCAATGACTGGTGTCCTTATAAGAACAGGAGAAAACCCACAGAGACACACATGGAAAGGAAGTTCTTGCAATGATGGAGGCAGAGCTTGTAGTGATTCAGGTATAATCTAAGGAATGCCAAGATTATATTCTCCCTCAGAGCCTTCAAAATGAACCAACCATGCCAACTCCTTGACTTTGAACTTTTGGCATCCTCAACTGTGAGAGAATAAATTTCTGTTTTATTTGGCCACCTAGTTTGTGGTAATTTGTTACTGCAGCCCTAGGCAACTAAAATATTCTAGATTTCAACATTTTACACTGAAAAATAGAAAAGATAAAATAAAAGGGCATGACTCATTAAATGGTCATGTGTGATTTCCATTCAATCACTGAATCAGTCTTTATCAGAGAAAATGTGAATGTGCGTAGCAACAAGTGGTTACATTGAAACCAAGGCCCATCTACTTTATGTGGTAGAGTTCGATTTTATTTTGAGATTTCCCTTTTTTCTAGATAACCACACTACCTCACCCTATCACGCATGCACACACACACACGCGCGCGCCCACGCACGCCCATTGGACTTCTCTTTAGCCCATTGACTCATTCCTGTAGGGCACACTCTACATGAAGACACTGGCTCTCTGCACTTTCCTAGAAGATCATGGCCAAAGAGAAGAAGAGGAAAGGCTGTTTGTGGTGTATCAGTATCAGTCAGGGACTGTTAGCGAACAAAGGATATGGTAAAACTAGATTATTGGAGGAGAAACTGATAAAAAGCCACTCTATAAATATGTGGATAGAATGTAGGGAAACCACAAGAGACAGAGTATATGAAGAGCAGGGGTAGGGGAAATGGGAAGGAGTGATTACAGGGAACTGGAGAGGGAAGCTCTTATGGAGATGGCTATGAGACCTGGGTGATGGGATCTGTGACATTCAGTTCATGAAGCAGCCTGGGATAGGGAGTAGAACTCTAAATACTTTGATGCCGCTCTCCACCTTCACCGGCCCAGAGCAAAGGAAAGTCATTTTCTGAAGACACAGAGCAAAGACGAGTATAGACAGGAGTAGCAAACAGAGAAGGATAACAAAAGATACCAGTAAGGCGGAACCTAGAGACAACCCTCCTATTTAAGAATTGAAAATTTTGGCCAGATGTGGTAGCTCACGCCTGTAACCCCAGCACTTTAGAAGGCTTAGGTAGGTGGATCACAAGATCAGGAGATCGAGACTATCTTGGCTAACAGTGAAACCCCATCTTTACTAAAAATACAAAAAATTAGCCGGGCGTGGTGGTATGTGCCTATAGTCCCAGAGATTCAGGAGGCTGAGGCAGGAGAATCGCTTGAACCCGGGACGTAGAGATTGCAGTGAGCAGAGATCATGCCACTGCACTCCAGCCTGGTGACAGGGTGACACTCTATCTCAAAAAAATAAACAAACAACAACAACCAAAAAAAAAAGAAAAAAATAATATTTTATCCAGTTTTGAAATATTTGTGTTTCAGGGGATTGGGAAAACACTTAACCCACACAGTCATGGACGACTTTGCTTGTGACATTCACAATTCTAGAGATTCTAATTTGGACTTGTTCTTACTTTCCTGGGGTGTAGTGTAGAGTATACAATGATACAACTAGCTGATAAGTACATTTTATTTGTGGGACACAAAGATTTACTGAAGGAAGAGTGCATGTTGCAATACTAAGTAAGGGAACATTTTACTTTCAGCTGCACCTGCGGCCAACATTGTAACCCTTGCATTTGGGCAGCTGGATGTAAAGTGTGCAGAGCTGTATTGGGGAGTGAAAGCAGAGAACAAAGTAAGTGAGTTGTAAAACTGAACAAAAGAAAAGACTGATTCAATAATACTGGAAATGCTTGGAACAAAAATTAATAATTCCCTATTCTGAGAATGTCTAATGGGTTTCAGAGGTAGAAGGACATCATAAACTTCTTAGAACTGGAAGAAGGATTTAATGTCTAGTAAACCCATCCATTTAACAATGAAAAAGGCTTTTTCTTGCCTTCTACCCAAATAAAGTCCTTCTGATCTCTGAAATCAAAGTCAAACAGAAAACAAAACAGAGTAAAGGTCTTACAGGAAGGACAGTAAGCTCAGATTGAGCACTCCAGGGCTAATTCTAAAAGCAGGTCCTTTTTCTGAGGGAGGAGTGAAATGAGCACAAATATAACCTTTTCCATCCCAATCTTATCCACCCCCATTGCCCTTTTCAACACTGTGACCCAACTCATTCTATTCCTTCGCAGGCTTCTCAGAGATTCTATATACATTTTACAAGTTCATCAATATTACTCCTACTCCTGTGGCATCACTAAGATTTAGTACAAGAAGGGAGCCTGTAGCTCAAGTTATTTCTGCATCTTGTCAGGAAGTCTAGGTTTCCCTTTCCTCACTATTTTCTTTTCTTTTCCTTTTTTTTTTTTTTTTTTTTTTTTTTTGAGATGGAGTCTCGCTCTGTCGCCAGGCTGGAGTACAGTGGCACGATCTAGGCTCATTCCAACCTCCTCCTCCTGGGTTCAAGCAATTCTCCTGCCTCAGCCTCCTGAGTAGCTGGGACTACAGTTGCATGCCACCATGCCAAGCTAATTTTTGTATTTTTAGTAGAGACAGGTTTTCACCACATTGCACAGGATGGTCTCCATCTCTTGACCTCATGATCCACCTCGGCCTTCCAAAGGGCTGGGATTATAGGTGTGAGCCACCGTGCCTGGCCTTCCTCACTATTTTCATCTGGTGTCAAATCATTTTAAATTTTTGTTTTTAGACTCATCCAATTAATATTTTTAAATAACTCAGCTTTCTAGATGTCATCCCCAACACATCCCTTACAAATCAATAATCAATCACTGCTGTTTTTCTGCATAGAAATCCTAAAGCCATTGTTTGTTAATGTGATCTGAGATTATAGCTACAAAATATGGCTAAGCTAAGGTCACAAAACAATTGTCTGGAAGTCAGGAAAAAGAAGTAGCAATAAAATCTTTTATATTTTATCTCCAGAGAAAAGTAGCTATCATTTCTAATAAAAAAAAAAGAAAAAATTTTTTTTTAAATGTTGATGTTGGTACAGTAAAGAGCCCTTTGCTGACACTCAATATTCAGTAGCTCCAACTTGAAAAGTTGCAACTTGAGTGACCTTTTTTGCATTTCCATTTTTTGAAATGAAGTCTTGCCCAATCTTGGCTCACTGCAACCTCCACCTCCCAGGTTCATGTGATTCTCTTACCTCAGCCTCCCAAGTAGCTGGGATTACAGGGACCCTGCCATCATGCCTGGCTAATTTTTTTGTATTTTTGTAGAGATGGGGTTTCGCCATGTTGGCCAGGCTGGTCTTGAACTCCTGACCTCAAGTGATCCACCTGACCCACCTGACTCGGCCTCCCAAGGTGCTAGGATTATAGGCATGAGCCATCACACCTTGCCTTGCATTTGCTTTTTTTTTTTTTTTTTTTTTTTTTTTTTTTTTTAAATGAACTGGAGGGAAAAATCCAAGAAAATGGTTTGGTTTGGTCACCTGGATGCACTTATCCAAGTTTTCTACTGTATTTGTCTTTTTATACTGCAATTTTGCAAATGTTAACAGATTAAGGCAGACAATAAAACACGAGCTTTACTGCTGATCCCCAAATCTGATATTTCAAAAGCATATAGAAGCTTCTCACTGACATTAGCTCATTTCCCTGAAATGTAGCAAGGAACAGACATGAGAACATCTGAAGTGACACATGAGCAGAAGAAGACAGATTCCTTCAATCTTCAAGTTTTGGGCAAGTGATTTAAGACAGTTACCTCAACTAAGTTTTTCTTTCCCGAAGAATAACAACAACAACAAAGCCACTTGTATCAAAAGCAAATATCTGGATTTGTGTGTGAGAAAAGATTAACCATGCATTTTAGAGTAGTCATTGTAAGGGCACTATGCGAAATTAAGATCACATAAAACTGTAATAGCGGCTATTAATTGCTGAAGCCTATTAAGCCTTGCAAATCAGGGAAAGCAATCCTATGCTTGCTAGCCACACTTTATAGCCTCCTCTGTCTGGCTCTTTTACAACTACCATCTCTTGCAAAATGCTTTGTTCCAACTTAAAGAACTGAAGCAGGAATAACTCCTTTTTTTTTTTCCCCTCAGCTGGGTTTTGGCAAGTAAATTTTAAGTGACTTGCACGCTAGGGAGCGAAGCACTAATGAAAGCATATGAAAAGTAATGTACCTAAGGAAAAGGTAAATGATAATAACCAGTGCACAACTTTTTATGACTTAGGCTTTTAAAGTGAAAAGCACTTTCTATAACAATAAATGTTCTGTGTTATATAATGTTGCAATAACACACTAAATAACTGAACAATAGTTGTAATTTTTCCTCACTGCAACAAAACGTGTTTGGAATCAGAAGACAAAATATTACTTTTCCCTTTACTGTTTCAATTATGTGTGTATTAAGGTTTGACAGATCTTTTAAAAATTTATTGTTAAACCCCAAAATTGAATACTTGAAGCACTGTTGACTCATAAGTCATTATTGAACATATTTTTTTTTTGTATTTGTTTTATATGAGACTAACCATAGGTCAGAAAGGAATAACCTCAGAGAGTTAGATTTAATTCTTTTTAGAAAGTTGATTATGCTCTACGTGTTGAAAGAAATTTACATAAAAGACTGTAGACTGGAATTGAGTCCCATAAAATCTTCGCTCTGTTATGTGGAAGACCAGATGTAGTGAGTTATCACGTAACTCCTTTACTCTGCTACTGGAAATAAAGAAAAGCTCCAGAAACATATTATTTTGTCAAAATGCAAACAAAAGTAAACAAGCCCAGATCTCTTAGGTCATGCAAAAAGGCATCAGAAGTTCCTTTAATGGAGCTGTCACTAGGTAAATGATCAGTGTGTTTCCTCTAATGACAGCCAGCTTATTTCATGTAAGGTAACCATTTTCTTAACTACTATCTAAACATCAAAGGAAAATGCTGTATGAACACATTCATATTTCTCAAATGCAATGGCATGAGAGGGCATTGGCTGCCCGAATGCCTTCATCAACACTCCTCAAACACCACAAATAAATACGTAATTGAGTAAAACACTATGATGCTATGCGAAACACTTCAAGGAATGTCATCTAACTGTCTTACATTTCAATCACTGCACCTACCTTTCTGTAGAGAAATCCTGAAGATGCTCTTTCTTAATGTGATCTGAGATCAGAGCTACAAAACGTGGCTAAGCTAAAGTCACAAGACCCATTAAACAGAAGTCAGGAAAAAGTTATAGCAATAGAATATTTCATTCTTTATCTCCAGAGAAAAGTAACTATTGTTTTCAACCAAACAGGTTTTTAAAAAAATAAATATAGTTCTATGGTCCTATTAGAAATTCATGTACTCCACAATTTTGATGATTTTCTTATCAAGGCAGAGCATCTGTTCCAATAAAGCACAAATCAATGGTCCTGTAGCCACTCTGTCAAAGTTTAAAAAGAATTCTAAAAAAGAGAGAGATTTTATGGTCAAAGACTGAAAGTTTGGTGTTACTTCATTTTACTTTCTATAAGCATAAAAAGAGCACAGATCATGTGTCCTTTACAATTACACAATTACATTGAATGAAGGATTTGTGACAAAGAGATTATAGGAGGTCCAGAATATATGTGGCACTCTTACTTCTCATCCTTATGGTGGCCATTGTTAACAAAGCCATGTCATTCCTTCCCTCTGAGCCTAGACAGAGCTTTCAATCTCTCTCAAATGGTGCTCCAATCAGCTACTGTCAACTAATGAGAGTTAGTATTCAAGATGAAACATATTTGTTATCTCTTTTCAGTGAGAAAAGCTTTCTATTAATCCTTTTTTCTACCAGTCAGAGAAGACTCAATCCTTATTGGTTTGTTTCTGGCTAAAATGGTTTTTAATAAAATTCTAGTTCTTAAATGATGTTTCCTTCTTGAATAATTTTAAAATGATTATATATTAAACTAAAATATGTCTTATGAAGACCGCCGCCATGATTCAATAGTATCAGAAGACAGAGCAAGCAATTTTATCCCTGTGCATTGCAAAAGTTGTGAAATATAAAACTCATAATGATTGACAAAGAAATTCCATTATTTTCTTAAATCACTAACTTCTTAAGCATTGGGCACATGCTTTAAAAACTTTGACATTGACTTTATGTCACCATAAATATAAATTACAGTTTGCATTTGAAATATATTTTTATATAAACTCTACCTTATTGCTTAAGTTTGTGAAGCATGCATTTTTGATTTATCTTGTTTTTGGTAATATTCTATAGGTTCAAACTTGATTTTGGCCCAAAAGTGACTCCTAGAATAAAAAATGCAGTTCTGTAATCTCTCTTTCATTGATATGAAATTGTTACCTAAATATCAAGATAAAGTTTAATAGTCACCAATCATTTAAAAAATGTCACCAATCATTTAAAAAATATATTTACTTAAATGTATCAGTAAATGTATGTACCAAGCTCACTGATATGCAAATATTAAATACTTAAGCACAATGCTAAAGAATCCTTTGAGTCCAATTGATCTCTAAAATCCCATAACTCTGATCCGTCAATTCAGTGTTGACTAGAATGTAATGAGATACATGAGATTTTATACCCTATGTATTAGTTCTCATGCTGCTCATAAAGGCATACCTGAGACTGGGTAATTTATAAGAGAGAGAGGTTTAGTGGACTCACAGTTCCACATGGCTGGGGGGGCCTCACAATCATGGCAGAAGGCAAAAGGCACACCTTACATGGCAGTCAGCAAAAAGAATGAGAGCCAAGCTAAAGGGGTTTCCCCTTATAAAATCATCAGATCTCATGAGACTTATTCACTATCACAGAACCCTATGGGGAAAACAGCCACCCTGATTCCATTATCTCCCCTCTGGTTCCCTCCCACAACATGTGGGAATTATGGGAGCTACAATTCAAGATGAGATTTGGGTGGGGACACAGCCAAACCATATCACCTTGGTATACTTTAGGAAAGCTGTTAGTAAACTGTAATCTGTATATAAAAGTGACATTACTCTTTAGAGTATAGTTTACGTAACAATTCTTATCCTAATATTTTCACAATACTTGATGTTTAGGGACAATACAATTTAAATAAAATAACTATAGTTATGCTGATAGTATGATTAGGAGCAGTGAGTTTGTTATTAAAGAAGTAAGAAACAACACATGTCTAACATCCTTAGGTACTGGAGTTTGGATAATAAAGCTATCTGTTAAATTTGAGTAATAGATAAGGAATAACACTTAAGACTTGTTCATCTTGTCAGATTTGAGACAAAAAATCTAAATCAGGCCCCTGGGAAGCTAGAAATTATGCAAGGATTTATTTCTATGTTGGTACCAATACATACATTAAACAATCCTTAAAAATTTTAAAAACACTGTGCATCTGCAACAAACCTATTTTACATTTAAAATTGTTTTGTATCAACTAAAATGAAAATGCAATTTTACTACAATATGGTTACCTTTGAAAAAAACATTTCTTGTGGTTTTTAATGAAAAAGATTTGCTTTATCATCACCAGGGCTATATCTTCTTGCCAAAAGGAAGAGGAAAACAAAAAGAAGGAAACTTTTGAATAAACACTTCATAAAATAAGAGATATAAGTAGCTTACAGACACATGCAAATGTTCTAAACATGCAAATGTTATATTTAACATTTATACTATAAAATATCACTTTGCACCCACTACTATAGTTACTGTTAAAAAACTGACAACACCAAATGTTGGTGCAGATGTGGAGCAACTGGAACTCTCATACATTTCTGACTGGAGAGTAAAGTGGTGTAACAGTTTTGGAAAACTGACTGGTAGTTTCTTATGAATGTAGTCATATACTTACCCTAAGACTCTGCAATTCTATTCTTGCCAAACTACTATTCTTACTGAACTACCTAAGAGTAAGGAAAACAAATGCCCACTTGGAGAAAGAGACACAGTTTCTTTTTTTCACGGAAATTAAAGTCAAGTGAGGCTCATTAGCCAGTTCTTCTGAGGTTTGCATAGGTATACTGTTTATGCAGTCATGCTGATTGGATCTCCCTCATGTCCATCTTCTTTTGTTCTCTGTACACTGACTCGTCATTTCTTTGACATACACATTAAACACATGTTTCTGATTTGAAGCTTGTATTCTCTTTTATACCTGATGCCTGTCCTTAGGCTGCCCAAAGAACTCTGAATCTGAGCCCTTATATTCTCTTCCAGCTTCTCAGTGACCACAGTAGTTTGGATTACCTGGCTTCTTGGCTAGGATAACAAGAGGATGGCAGCTGGAAGAAATTAATAAAAAATCATTTTGTTCTAGTTTTTTTTTTCTAACTATTTACTCTCTCTCTTGCTTTTGTATTTTAAATCTAATTTATTATCACTTTTGCCTTCCCTTTTGTGCTTGCCTCCATAGCATCTTTCCTCTTCTTATACTGGTTTATCTCATATTTTCTTTCCTTAATTTTTCATTAATACTATATTTTAACTTGGCTATTTCTTCACTTTGTGGCTATTCCTTTTCCACTATTTCCTTCTCTAGTGTCTCCCACCTTTACTTTCTCAGATGATCACATTTTCATAAAAGCTTTGGGTTCTTACCAGAAGTAAACCCTGAAATAAGGATGTGAGAAAAAACTGTTTATTTGGGAGTTGATTCTAGGGAAGCACCAGTAGGGCAATGGTGTAGTGAGACAGAGAAAGCAGGGAGGCTGGAGCTATCAACAAACCAGTTGTCATCAACTGAGGTGCCATCCAGTGGGGGACTTCTGGGAGACAAGGGAGTGCATCTCTCAGAGTAATTTCTCCCAAAGGGTGAGGAAGAGGCTATATTTATTTACAAATTCCTATTCCTCATTGTTTGAGGGTTGCTCCCATAAGTGTTTACTATCTATCCTACCTCCTAACACTCCCCGCCTGACCTATAAGTGAGTGGAGCATGTTTCTGTGCACAGGGGACACAAAGGAGAGGAAGAAGGTGCACTTGTTATCTGATGGAGAGGGCATGAACTTGTTAGGGGCAGGGCACTGCTGGCATCTGCCTCTAAATTCAACCTTTTATGGTTGAATGTTTATCACTTTATAAATCCACAGGTAACATTTTGAAAATACTTTAGGGACACCTGGAAATGAGATCAATGCAAGAATAAAAAGAGCTCAAGTTTTATGTGTTTTTCTGAAATATAAATACCAAAGATATGTTGATATATGTGCTCCTACTTAAAAATATGTGCAAACGAATGTCTTCTTTATACAGGTGAATAGAAGTTGCATACAAAAATTTTGAACATTCTTATAATATAATTTTTGAACATACAATCTAGTTCAGCTGCTTTTCATGTTTTATTCAGTCTTGGGCTTTTGTTTTTTGGTATGGATACACTTCAAAAAACACAGAATAATGTTAAATGTTTAAAGAATAAATGGTTGCAATAAACTTTCTACTAACATTGCATTCTCCATGAAATGCTATCACAGGCCAATATTTTGTTTGGTTTTTTCTTACTAAAATCAAACATAAAATACAATCTAATTAAGTCATTTAAAATTGAGGCTTCAATGAGAGAATTGTAAAAGCTCCCTTAGAAGAGCTTTGGCTGCCTGAAAGCAGCTCTCTTTACCATAGGATGTTCAGATTTCGGGAATCTTTCCTCTCAGTGGCACAAACCCCAAGTTAAATTAAAGAGTCCCACATAGACTTAAGAGGTCTCAGGCCGGGCGCGGTGGCTCAAGCCTGTAATCCCAGCACTTTGGGAGGCCGAGATGGGCGGATCACGAGGTCAGGAGATCGAGACCATCCTGAGCTACACGGTGAAACCCCGTCTCTACTAAAAAAAATACAAAAAGCTAGCCGGGCGAGATGGCAGGCGCCTGTAGTCCCAGCTACTCGGGAGGCTGAGGCAGGAGAATGGCGTAAACCCGGGAGGCGGAGCTTGCAGTGAGCCGAGATCCGCGCCACTGCACTCCAGCCTGGGCGACAGAGCGAGACTCCGTCTCCAAAAAAAAAAAAAAGAGGTCTTAAGTTTCATCAAAGCAAATATGAGCTAGACTGAATGCTAGATCTGATATTTATTTATCAGAGTTTTAGAGAAGACAAGATCATTTTATACTTACAAGATTGATATATTCAAATGAAGAATGGCTCTGTTTATAGAACACCTACAAGCAGCATTTTAATCATTCTATGAGTGATATGTTTTCCTACAATTTGTATAGTATAATTTCCTGCAATTTGCCTAAAAGTGAGGATTTAACCCTTATATCTTAATCTCTAGATAACATCCCTAACTTGCTTTAATAGCTCTAGGAGTCCTTTTACTCTTGAAATACATCCAGTGCTGATTCTACTACAGTACCAGTAAAGATCTTGCAGACACCAGGACAGATAGCCACAAGAACACTGAGACATAGGGTACCAGTGATCAGCTGAAATCAGCTTTGTAATGACTGTTTGATGAAAAGTAGATTAGTAATACATGTCACCACCATGACCCAGACAATTTTCTCCAAGAAATAAAAAAAAAAGCCTAATTTTTCTGGATCTCATCTTTGGCAACTTTTTGCTTCTTAGATTTATCTGGTTTTGATTTCTGGTTAAATTTCAATCAAATATTTCATTTTAGTTTAAGAATATATGCTATTTCCATTAATCATTGGAATATTTTATGGAATATATTTGATTTTGATTTGATTATCTGGTTTTCAAAAAATTATTATTATTGACTACAGAAGGAAGGAATCCTGTCTTTCCTTTCACTCGGCTCACTGCAAGGTCTGCCTCCCGGGTTCACGCCATTCTCCTGCCTCAGCCTTCAAATGTTTTGAATATCAGATTTCCTAGAATTTGAGTCTGCCATCTTACTCTACAGTTTCTTTCAAATGCTCATTTCTCTCCGCCCATCTTGGTGATGATCTCCTCTTCAGACGCTCTAACATTTTACGATAAGGAAATGGAGCATTCAAGGAGATGATGACATTGTGCAACACTGGAGCTCCAGGATCTCTGAGCCCCAAAGCAAGCCAAATATTTATTCAATTAATCTCGATTGAAATTAAATATGCGGAGAACTTCTCTATGACTATGATATACTTGTGAGCAAGAATGATAGATATACGCTCATTTAGCTTGTACTCCAGTGAAGTAAACATTGAAAAAAATCATTTTTAGTGTGATGGGTAGATTAATATTTCAAAGAGAAAGTGCAGGTGTTACAATGCAGACCTAATATGGAGAAGAATTAGAGCACAGGTTTGGAAAGACAGCATCCCCCCTTTGTGAGACAAGTGGTGAAGGAACCATTATCTAGACTCAAAATAAACTATATACATTAATTTTTAGATATATTTATTGTCTAAAATAGAAATATGTTTAATGGGTTGTTCAGTTAAAATTTCTCTATACAAAGTCTCTTTGCCTTTTATAATTTCTCCACCATTATATATTTTATTATTTCGGCTTTTAATCAATAAATTGTGTGCTGTTCTTTATAGTATTATTTTTTCTTATATATTTTAAGACAAGTTATTAAAAGTATAAAATGCCACAAATAGATCATTCCTGCTATTTTACCTTAAGTAAAACGTATTACATAAAATATTCCAATGATTAATGGAATTAGCATATATTCTTAAATTTAACTGAAATAAAATATTTTCTGATACAAATCAACATTTCAGTTCCTTTGAAAACTAGGATTTCAATTTGTTTAGGGTGACTAAGGCACATATAAAACTTCTTCCCTTCCAATTTCTACCTTTAAATGTTAAAGAATGTGTTTATATAATTATTTATTACCCATATGCACTTACTGAGTACCTGCTAGAAACTGATAAATTCTCTGTGTGTTGACTATACAGAAAATCATCCCCCAAAATGCTCCCAGATTGTCGTATGCAGTGATGCAGCAAGATGTAATGGATATTCACATTTTAATGATTCTTGTCATGCTGTTCTAATATTTCTCTAAGCTGTTTTCTGAAGCATTATAATTTATTGTATTTTTTGTAACTTATATTTGCACCCTGAGGCTAGCTAGTGAAGGATGCCATTTTGAAAATGGAAGAAATAAATAGAAGTTGAATTGCCAACACATTTGTTTCCAGGTCTTTTGGAAATAAAAAGTTGTGAGAGAGCTAAGGAATTATTATGAGGAAGTATCTTATTTAGCATTTCACTAATAATACCATGGAATGTGCCAAACTGGCATTAAATACACCCAATACAATACTCCCAAGGCTATCTTCCATCTCAGATCAAGTGCATACTCCGGAAAGAAAACAGTGTTAACCACTGTTATTCTTCAAGTACTTTTCGAGTTTAAATTACTTGAGCATGAAAATTGGTAAAATACATCGGGATGACAATGTTCAGTTATTTACTTTTATTTTCAGTAAAAAGTTTACCCTGGCTTGTTAAGGAAGGCCATTTTGAAAACTCAGTGTCACCTATATTAATAAAATAATTCATAATGACAACTAAAGAATAAATATGACTTACAGGTTTTATTATTGAGTTGTTGGTAAATGAAATCCTGGAGACAAGAGAATTTCCCTTAAAATTCTCCAATTTTCCTAATTTCTGTAAATAGTTAAAATAGTCATATTAAATACCATAACGCCATTCCAAAATAATCCATTTATATTAATATATTTCTTTCCTCAAAGAGAAGCTGGAGACAACTCTGTAGGTGCCACTAAGTGCTAAAGAACAAAAAGTAGAGCAAGTAAATCCATGGAGATCAGATCAACTCGTTCTTATTAGCTTAAAATAATGCTTTTGTTTTAAAGGTAAGATAAAGAAACCAAAATCAAATAGTGATTGCTATCAATTATAGTATTTTGTCCCAGTTTATGTTCTCATATAATTAGTAACACCCTCTTTCACTTTCAACAAATTTTCCCTATCTGGAAAATATATTATAATGGTCATTGTATTAATCAAAAAGCATAGATATTTAACAAGAATTGTTACTATAATAATTCTGTCCATCTGTGACAGACTGGATTAAGAAAATGTGGCACATATACACCATGGAATACTATGCAGCCATAAAAAAGGATGAGTTTGCGTCCTTTGTAGGGACATGGATGCAGCTGGAAACCATCATTCTTAGCAAACTATCACAAGAAGAGAAAACCAAACACCGCATGTTCTCACTCATAGGTAAGAACTGAACAATGAGATCACTTGGACTTGGGAAGGGGAACATCACACACTGAGGCCTATCATGGGGAGGAGGGATTGCATTGGGGAGTTATACATGATATAAATAATGAATTGATGGGTGCTGACGAGTTGATGGGTGCAGCACACCAACATGGCACAAGTATACATATGTAACAAACCTGCACGTTATGCACATGTACCCTAGAACTTAAAGTATAATAAAAATAAATAAATAAATAAAAAATAAATAAAATAATAATTTTCCATGAACCAAAAAAAGTGACACACTTTATTTTTAATAATTTTTATAAGAGAAATAATACAGGAAACATTATGGTAAATTTTAGATATAAATAAAGCTTCTTAAGACAAATTTCTGTAACAATTTTACTTAAATCTGACCCTACTGAGAAATAAAATGTTGATTCTAATAGTCAAGTAAAAGACAATAATATAAAATATTTATGCATATTGAGGAGCCGTGGAAGAGATCTTAAATTAATTATATAATAATATAAATTAACGTTAGTCTCTTTACAAGTTTATACTTAAACAGATTATTTCTGTTTGAATACATTTCTTTAAAATTTGGATTTAGATTAACTTGTACCTGTAAATTATTTGCTTGTATGGAATTTTGGAAGTTTGTGTTTGGAATAGTATTTATAGAATATCAGATAGACCTTGAAGACTTAAGGGCTTTGGCAAAGTTACAGAAAGAAGTAGACTTATGATTACACAGCCCTAACAGAATTTTGGAAAACATTCTGATGATGCCAAGTACTACAAGATGGTTTTATTTGTACTGTAAGTTGCAACCTGCTCTTTTCCAGAAGATTGATATTCCAACATCAATCATTCTGAAAGAGTTGAATCCAGGGACAAGGAATAATGACTTGAGATAGTTTTAGAACTTCTTAAAGGAAAACAAAATCCTTATTCTTTGGCCCAGTTGAGGTTTGGTTTTTAGTTTTTAAAATGACAGGATAAATGGCACTTCATTATTGACGATCACATTCAATAAACTCGCCATGCCACATAGCAGGCCAGATGCTGGATAGGACAGTGAATTGTAAGGCACTCTGACAAAGGCCCTAGGCTTCTTTAGTGGTAAGATACCCTCTATTTTACGGTATCAAAAACTTTTAATGGATACTCCTTAGATTTATAGTCTCTTGTGACATCTGAAATTTGGGTGAAAGACTAACTCCATTCTCTAGACAGAATAAAAAAAGAAGATTGCTCCAACTGCTTGAAAAATATTTTAGCCTTACGAGTCAGCAAAAGAATATGAGGAAATTCATTCTAATAATGCATGAAAAAGTTATCTGGCATAACATAAAAATAATTTGGGGATATTTGAAAAGAGTTAATTATAGAAATATAAACAAGATAGCTTCATATCATGATTGGGGCAATAAAAATTTAACATAGAGATTCTGCTTCCAGATAAGATGGAGTAAAAGGAATTGTATTTGTCCTCCTGTGTAAAACATACAGCAAAAAGATTGTAAAAAAATATAAAGTTTTCAATACGTTGGACATCAGACAAGACAGAGTCATACCTGACAGAGAAAAAAAAAAAAATGAGTTGAGCTCTATATTGGTCTCAGTTTACTGTCTGCAGAATTTGAATGTCATGGACCGGGGAATGGAAACACAACTGGAGCCCAGTGACATCCCTGAGATGCAGAAACAGAGTTGGGAGCCTGGGTAAGCCGAGATAAATAGAGTTTTCAGGACCAAGTCCCACAGAGGAAAAAATTGCACTGAAAGAAAGCCTCAGAGATCTGCAGAGAGAGTTCTTTAGCTTTCAGCTGAGGACTGAGCAGCACACGCAAGTGAGGAAACTTCTCAAGGTCCAGGAAAGAACTACTTAAATGATGGTAGGGAAAAATTTCTGAAACTCACACATAGTCGGGATAATTCATTTGCCCACTAGCCAGAGTTAAATCCCTCAAAATTCATGGGACATTGGGTAGAGGATTGAGAATTAGCAGTGAAAATTAGCTCTATACTGAGTATTCTTCTGGTATTACCTTAAAAATGTTTAAAAGCAATACTGAAAAGAATCTAATTGATTTTGGCAACTTAAACTACTGAAAACAAAAATGAAAAATATTTCTAGGAATTAAAATAAATCGAGTATACAATATTGTAAAATATGCAATGTTTAGCATCCAATGAAGTTACAAGTCATGCAAAAAAAAGTTTTTAAAAAACAGACTTGTAATGATAAGAATAATACATCAATAAAAAATGAGACAAAAATAAAAACAATGTGTGATTTTGTAGACAAGGACATTAAAACAATTCTACAACAAGATTTTATATGTTCAAGAAGCTAGAGGAAAATTGAACATAAGTAGAAATATAAAAGATAAAATAAAAATCCAACCTAAATTTTGGCATAAAAACTACATCTGTGTAGTCCCAGCTACTTGGGAGGCTGAGGCAGGAGAATGGTGTGAACCCGAGAGGCGGAGTTTGCAGGAGCCGAGACCGCACCCCAGCCTGGGCAACAGAGTGAGACTCCCATCTCAAAAGAAAAAAAAAACAAAACTACATCTATAATTTAAAAAAAAAAAAAAAAACTCTCACCAATGAGGTTAACAGCAGATAGAGACTACAACAGATAGACTACACAAAGCTAGTGAACTCAAACATTCATGAACAAAAACTAATCAAAACACAGAAAAAACAGAGGAAACAAATACAGTAAACAAGACATGAGTGAGCTATAAGGCAACTTCCCTCTGTCTATTATATTTGTAAAGACCATAAGGAGAAAGGGGACAAAATTTTTTTGAAAATAGAAAGAATTATTGTAAATATGATGAAACCTATACACTCATACATTTGAGAGGTCAACATACTCCAAATAAAAAACATGGAGAAAACTACACCAGGGCATATCATAAACAAATCATTTAAAAGTAGTAACTTTAGAAATCTTAAATGTCATCAAAGGTAAAAGACACGTTACACGTAAAGAAACAAAGATAAGGAAGACAGATTTCTCATCAGAAACAGCTGGAACCAGAAGACGTTGAAGTAATATATTTAGAGTACGGAAAGAAAAGTTAAGTGTATAATTCTATATGTGGCAAAAACACCTTCTACAAATGGAGGCAAAATAAAAACTTTCTCAAATAAACTATAGATGAAAGCACTCATCACCATTGGACCTGCACCTTAAAACTATTAGAAAAATTCCTTCAGGAATATGTAAAATGATACCAAATGAAAGTATGGATATGCAAAAAAGAAGCAGCTAGCAATGGTAACCATGTGGGTAAATCTAATTTTAAATAAAATATTTAAATTTCTTTAAAAGATTATTAATGAAATATTCACCAAGAAAAGCCTTATTATTCTGGGTCATGAAACAAATCTTAATAGGTTCAAGGTAACTGAAATCACACAGAATATTTTATTTGATTCTAATTGAATGCAGAAGCAGGCTTAAAAGAAATATATTACCTCACAATCAAGTAGGATACATTACAAGAATGCAAGTCTTCTTCAACATACAATAATCAGTGTAAATTATATTGGAAGATTAATATGAAAAACATATGTTTATATCAATAGTTGCAGAAAAGCATTTGACACAGTTCAATAATCACTCAGCATAAGTAGAAATAAAAGGGAACTTTCTTACACCATTAAAAGATAAATACAAAATACCTTCGACTAACTTCATACTTAATGGCGAGAGACTGAACACTTGCCCTATAAGATAGAGAATAAGTTCATGATGTCCTCTCTCATCACTCCTATTCAACATCATACTGGAAATCTTAGCTAGTAAAATACATTTTACAAAGGAAAGAAAAGGCATACTAATTAGAAAGTAGAAAATAAAACTGTTTTTATTTGCAAATGACATGACTGTCCTTGCAGAAACTGACTACAAAACACTCTAAAAAAAAAATATCCAGGACTAATAAATGAATTTAGGAATGCCTCAGTAGTTAAGTTTAACACACATGAGTCAATTGCTTTCCTATATAACAGCAATAAAAAATTGAAGTTAAAATATCATTTATAATTGAAATAAAGCAGGTCAAGCCTGGTGGCTCACGCTTGTAATCTCAATGCTTTGGGAGGCCAAGGCAGGAGGATCATTTGATGCTAGAAGTTCAAGACCAGCCTGGGCAACATAGTGAGACATTATTTCTATGAAAAAAAAAAAAATTAGTCTAGCATGGTGACTCCTGCTTGTAGTCGTAGCTACTTGAGAGGCTAAGGCAGGATGATCACTTGAGCCCAAGAGTTTGAAGCTGCAGTGAGATGTAACTGCACCATTGTACACCAGCCTGGGTGACAGAGCAAGACTCTGTCTCTAAAATATTTACTATATTTACATGTGTGTGTGTGTGTGTATATATATATAAAAAATATGTATGGATCAGCTGACACCACCCAGACCTGTAATCTGGCTCAACCAGTTCTGCTATCGCACCCAGGAAAAGAAGACATTTAGAAAACCTCACTTCAACCCCCTATGATTCCATCTCCAACCTGATCAATTAGCACTCCCCACTTCCCAAGCCCCTACCCACCAAATTATCTTTAAAAGCTCTGTTCCTGGAATGCTCGGGAGACAGATTTGGGTAATAACAAAACTCCAGTCTCCTGCATAGCCAGCTCTGAATAAATTTACTTTTTCTCCATTGCAGTTCCCCTGTCTTGATAAATTGGTTCTGTCTAGGCAGAGGGCGAGGTGAACCCATTGAGCGGTTACAGATGAATGAATGACTAAATAAACAAATGGCACCCAAATGAGAAATAAAGAGGTAGAAGTATCTCAATTTTTAGATGGAATAAACTATACATAAACATTCCAAAGAATCCACAAGAAAACTACTAGAGCTAATAAACAAATTCAGGAAAATTTCAGAGTACAAGATCAACACAGAAAAATTAGCTGTGATTTTATATACCAAAATAAAGAAAAAAGTTTTAGGTAGTTTAATTTGCAATAGCATGTAAAAGAATAAAATATATAGGAATCAATTTAACAAAGTTGGTAGAAGACTTGTACAATGAAAATATAAAACATTGCATAAATAATATTTTTAGACTAAATAAGTGGAAAACTATACTGTTTCGTGGTTAGGAAGAGTTAACATTGTTAAGATTTCAATACTACCCCAAGTAATCTGCAGAATTAATGCAATCCCTATCAAAATCACAACAAGCCTGTTTTTGCAGAAATGAAAAATCCATCCTCGAATTCATATGAAATTGCAATGGACCTGCTATGGTGTAAAAATGTGATAATATTAAGAGGTGGGGCCTCTTAATTCCTTGTTTGATAATTGTATTTGATAATTCCTGTTTTGATAATTTGTGCTTACATGGTATTTGGGTCTGTTAATTGCCTTTTTTCATTTGAGTTGGGATTTTCCTGATTCTTGGTATAACAAGTAATTTTGAATTGCATATGGTAGATTATAAGTATGTTATGAGACTCTCTTTTCCATTTATTCTATCAGGCAGTCTACAGAACACACATTATGATTACTTTAGTAGGTCAGTAGATTGTTCAAACGGAAGTTTAAGTTTTCAAACCTTTGCCGTGTTACTCTAGTCTGTCCATTTGCATTCTACCCAGGCTGCAGTGTGAAATCTGAGTAGTATTCCACACTGGAGTTGAGTTATCAAACCTTTGCTATGCTGTTTCCGGCTTTCACAAATGGACTGCTTAGAGTTCTGCCCAGGATTTCATACAGAGGCTTAGCAAATCACTTTATCGAACTCTGTTCTCTCCATGGTCCTTCTTCCACTGTCTAGTTGGGAGGGGAGAGGGCACCACTGACTCTTATTTGGGGCTAGAATGGTGAGTCTGGCTCTGCCTGGAGTCTCCAAACTTGCAGTTCCCAGTGGGGAAGGAAAGTGGTGCGACTATGATGCTGCAGGGATGGGATGGGGCCGGGTTCTGCTTTTAGTTTCCAGTGGTTTAGTGCCTGATGGGATGGGGTAGGGCCATGACTTTTAGACTGCTCACCTGGAATAAAGCAGGTATAGTGAGGATGTTTCAGTCTGGCTTAGATGCCCTTTTCACCATCCTTTGGCTAGAGAGAGCAGGCTTCTTGCAAGACTCTTTATCTGTGTCTATTTTTGTTTCCTGATGGCAGGCCTCTTCAGCAGCCAGGCTGGAATTGGTTGGGGGTGGGGTGGGGGGGTAGGGAACTTCAGATAACTCACTACTAGGTCATTCCTCAAATTCTGCAGGCCCTAGCTGATTTGCCTCCTTCCCACAGTGCCCATCTTTCAGCCTTATCTCAGGAACTAAATTGTCAAAATAAAAATAATTTTCTTTCTTCGGTAATTACAAAAATATGTTGATAAAGAGCATTAACAAATTGTTAAAATTTAATGTCTATCTCTGAAATTTGAGTATGTAGATAATTCTTCCCATATTATATATTTTATATATATATCTTTATTCTGACCATGTAACATATTTATATTTGGGAAAAAGAAATAGTAAAAATAAATGCAAATTTAAAATAGAAAATAAGCAGCCTTCTATGTGAGATAACGGCTGGATAGTTCCAAGACAATTATTATTTTTTTGAGTCAGAGTCTCACTCTGTTGCCAGGCTGGAGTGCTGTGGCACGATCTCGGCTCACTGCAACCTCCAACTCCTTGGTTCACGCGATTCTCCTGCCTCAGCCTCCTGAGTAGCTGGGATGACAGGCATGCGCCACCACGCCCAGCTAATTTTTGTATTTTTAGTAGAGGTGGAGTTTCACTATGTTGGCCAGGATGGTCTTGATCTCCTGACTGCGTGATCCACCCGCCTTGGCCTCCTAAAGTGCAGGGATTACAGGCGTGAGCCACCGCACCTGGCTGAAGACAATTATTTATGCAGGTATTTTTTATTTGTTTTCAGGCCAAGAGTGGGACACAACTTAGTTTCAGTTTCTGATTTCTTAAGAATATATAAATTTTATTATACTTTTAATATTTAATTATTAAGCCTTTATTTGCAAAAGATACACGGTTTTGCGCTTAGTAATTAATACAGCCAATTCAGAGATTTGACTCTAAGATAAACATTAACAACCGAAATGGAATAGTCAGTCAATATGAGTGTGTACATATAGATTCGATAGTTGTCTGTGTTCTAACTCAGTTCAACAAACATTTATTGAATTTGCTTTATTGAATTTTAATGTAAATGTACAAAACAAATATTTATAACATATGCAAATAGCAATGAAACACATTTCTGTCAAAAATTATGCAAGTGATCATTGTAAAAAAAAATAGCTGAAAGTAAATTGATCAGAAAACAAAGGGTGAAATTTTCATTTCTAGGGACTTTCATTAAGAAAAAGTTGCTTTTAGTCAAAGATTTTCAATATCAAAAAATGTTGAAAGTGCATGTCTTAATATTAAACAGCACTAATTAGTAATAATGTATGTAGTGCTTTCCATTAATGGAGCCATCTTTACCATTTAAATATAGAGGCTCATCAGGATTTCCAAATGTCCATCAAAGGAAAGAAATTTGGATTATTACTATGAGCTCCTTACTGAAATAATTTGTCTTAAAGTCACAATTATAATATTCAGAGTTAACTTTACCTGGCATCCTTATCTTCTCCTGGTATTAACAGGAATATTTTTTGTTTGCCTGACTTAATTTCTCGTTGCAACCATTGATCAGTTTTATGGTTTCTATCTGAGAGGCAATATAAAAATATCATTTACAATGTGTTGTTTCTCTTCTGTATAATTCAGAATCAACAAAATGCTAATGGTATTAGCATTTGTGGTATTTACCATTAATAAAGATTTATGCATATTTCAAACTTATTGACACCATCAGATCCATCACTCTTGAGTCTGCTGTGTTAGAACTAATGTGTTTTGCATTAGCTTTGGAACTCTACAGAACATTACTAGGTGCTTTTGAGTTTTATGTCTTACATTTAAGTCTTCAATCCATCTTAATTTTTGTACATGGTGAATGGCAGGGTTCCAGTTTCAATCTTCTGCACATGGCTAGCCAGTTATCCCAGCACCATTTATTGCTTCAGGAGTACTTTCCCCATTGCTTGTTATTGTTGACTTCATTATTTGTGCAGCTTTATTTCTGGGTTCTCTATCCTGTTCCATTGGTCTATGAGTCTTTCTTTTTCTCCCTCCCTCTCAGCATGCCAATTTCTTTTATAAAGAAGCACCTCTTATAGCCCTCTACCAGCCCTGCTTACTTACAGAAGTGGTCACAAGAGTCAGATAGGATCAACATAAGATCATTCCCAGTTTTATATACAAAGGTTTGGAGAAACAGGAAACTTTCCTGTAGGATTGATGAGACCTGAGAAGGTGAGACAGGGACCCATTAGCAACCATCTTTCTTGCTATGTGGTAATTTTTTGGCATTAAAAAAAGAAAAAAAAAGTTAGATGTAACAAGAAGAGGTTTGAGATAGAGGAAAAACTGATTTGATATAGTTTTGAGTTTTTACAAGATCTGCTGGAGCCAGTTTTGCTCTGGATTTTGTGGTTATTTGGACTAGCGCATTCTCTTTATATTTAAGCAAGTTTGATTGGATTCCAGACATGTGTTCCTTTGGGATGTTAGGAGATCAAACTTATCATAAGGTCTGACTCAAAACCAAGGCCCATAAGTGAATGAAATTTCTAGCATGTAATCCCCTGAAATCAAACAAATTATTTTTTAGTGAATAACAAGCAGGGCACCTGATTTTCAAACTGAAACACAATCCCCAGGTCATACTTTTGCCTGAAGGTGTGGGTTAATAGAGCAGTGCACACTCCGGAAAAAATTCACTCCCATATTCAAGGACAAAAATCTTTTCTTCAGAAGAAGAAACTTCCGTCAACCCTACCTACCCCTGGATTCCACATGTGTGGATTCAACTAACCATAGTTCAAAAATATTTGAAAAAGTAAAACAGTGCTTATAAGAAAAAACAGTATAACAACTGTTACATGGCATGTACATTGTATTAGATATTATAAGTAGTATAAAGATGATTTAAAGCATATCAGAAGAAGTGAATATGTTATATGCAAATACTATACCATTTTATATAAGAGATTTGAGCATATGTAGATTTTGGTATCCTCATGTTACCAAACTGGCTAGGAAATCTATGCCAGGACAAGAGGAAGTTCTTACTATCCCCAACCCACAATGTGCTTTTTCTCCTTTCTTTTACCTAGTGGTAGGAGCTTAACTTCTGATTTCCTCCTTTCTCTTTACCACTATATATTATTCATGCAGGCATGGTTACATTTTTCACCATAGTCCGGGTTTATGATCATGAATAGCCACATTCAGGCCAAAGCACATTTCCCAAAAATAGTGAATTATGGTCTGCATGGAAAAACGGACATGATTTGGATTATTTCTTTCTAAGAAGGAAGAATATGTTCAGTATTATTTGGAGTAGTTGCATTATGATAGGCAGAAATATCTATATTAAAAGAAAAAAACCTTTTATATAGAGAGAGGAAAAAATGGTACATGTGATTTGGGCAACCAAGGTAGGAAATGGATTTTCTATGAGAAAGTGTTCCACTGTCATTTCACTTGGTCCTTCTTGCAACTTAAATCATGGAATGACAGATAGTTAAGGATTATCAATATTCTAATTGGCTTAAGATCAAGCCTGTCATCTTGTAACAAAACTTCAGCTACTAAAAAGTTTATCAAAAAAAAAAAATGGTGATATAGTTTGGATATGTGTCCTCTCTAAATCTCATGCTGAAGCATAATCCCCAGTGTTGGAGGTGGGGCCTAGTGGGCAGTGTTTTGGATCCCATATGGTCTGGCACTGTCCTTACCCCAGTGAGTGAGTTCTCAGGATATCTGGCTGTTTAAGAATGTGTGGCATCTTGCTCCCACTCTTGCCATGTGATATACCACCTTCCCCTTTGCTTTCTGCCACAACTGTTAGCTTTCTGAGGCCTTGTCAGAAGCTGAGAAGATGCCTGGCACCATGCTTCCTGTATATCCTACAAAATCGTAAGCCATTAAACCTCATTTCTTTATAAATTATCCAGTCTCAGGTATTTCTTTATGGCAATGCAAGAACAGCCTAGTACACATGTATTGCCTAAGTCCTCAAATATTAATGTGTACTTAGTACAACGCCTCACAACTAGAAATCTCTTGGTAAATATTTATTGAGTAACTGGCCAATCATCTTGTGAGTGGAGTTTAGGTGTATTTTAATAAATGTTAGCATCATGATTATTCATTCATGTATTTAACATGCATAGAGTCTTATTCAACTCTTTAGGTTTCAGAGATAAAGAGAGAAATAACATACTTTGTCTTTAAGATCTGGGAAGTCTAAGAGTAAGATTTATAAACATATTTTGCAATATACAGCATTAAGTAGATTAATACAGATATGAACAGAGTGTGATAGGAGCATAATGTTTGAGAAAGAACAATTGTTTTAGTTTCCTCTGGCTGTTGTAACAAAATATCAAAACTTTAGAGGCTTAAAATAATGTAAATATATTCTTTTACAGTGCTGAATATCAGAATCTGAAATCAAGGTGTTAGCAGGGATGCATTCCCCAGGGAAGAATTCATTTCCTTGTTTTCTCCATCTTTTAGACCCACCTGCATTCCTCAACTCATGGCCTCTTCCTTATACCACTCTCACTTTTTGTTTCTATTGTCACATCTTCTTCTATTGTTGCATTCGGCTCATGCAGCTAACCTAGGATAATCTCACCATCTCCAGATCCTTAACTTAATCACTTCTGCAAAGTCTGTTTTACCATGGAAGATAACATATTCACAGGATCTAGGGTACAGGACATGGCTATTCTTGGAGTGCCACTATTCAGCCCACCACAGCACTTAACTGAATTTTATTCTAGGTTCAGCTAATAATGAGCTATGTGACCTGGAGTATGACATGTTATGTTACTGGGCCTCAATTTCCTGAACTGTAAAAGCAAGAGGCAGGTGAATATGATCCCTAAATTATTTCATCTTTATCTTTTTATGTTTTACAAGCATAGCATCAAGGGCCACAGCATATGATGTTGAAGGTCTGACTCCTGAAATACAAAAGCATAGTCCTACAAGAAATCATTCTTGTCAATTAGGGTTCCTTCAGCTCGGAAGCACTTGTTTGTGTTCTATACTGTATCAATATACATTTCTCTTGCATATATCTATACAGTTCTTCCCTTATAAAGAAAGCAAAAAAAAAAAAAATGACTTATTTTCTCTCTATGTCTTCCCTTGATGATGGCTCTTGTCTTTCTAGAAACATCTAGAAAGTTCTGAGGAATATTTGAAATGGTTTCCATCACCTTGTCTATAGCTAAGATAGTAAGTGGGTTAGAGTTGTTGCTCTACTTTACATCCATGATCCATCTTTACCTTTTGTGGTCCTTTCGTTCACTCCAGAGTAAGTTATCTAAGAATAATTAATTAGCATAAATTCAAGTTTTCCCGACTTTTTTCTCTTATTTTATTAGATATGCCTTTAGAAATACAATGAACAAAAAATATTGTGTAATAATCTTATTTGAGTACCAAATAGTGATAGATAGCTCATGTCAGCATTGCATATGACATTTCTTTCTAGATCTTTCCAGAAGACAGTTTGAAATTAAAATATCTCATATCCTCATTTTATCGGTGAACATATATTTGTGTCATTGTTAGACTTTTTTCACCAACTGTGTAGAAGTTTAATGTTTCAGAGAGAAGATAAAATAATTATTTTAAAAAGTCTGGACCCTCCAAGAAACTTTAGGTATTGTGTAATTTAACAAGGTGTCACTGACACTGACACATCAGTTAATAGGACAGGGACTCCAAAACTCATCCTTGTAGCTCTGTATGTGGTCTCTATACTTTTTCAGGAGCTAATCTTGATTAGATATAGGAGAATCTGCTCCTTCATCTTAGAAGTTTCAGACAAGGTTTTCAATCAGGGTAGGTTTTTTATATCGAACTCCCTGCACACATGTGTTAAGCCTTCTCCTGTCACACCCTATGTCAATCCTACATTAATATACATTTTACTCCAGTATTAAAATACCTGCTTAAAAAGTGATACCTTCAGTAGACAGGGGCAGGTATCACTTAAAATTCTGGTTCTCACACCTGCAGGTGGGTAACTTTGATCAAAACACATGACCTTGCTGGACATCAGTTTTCTCACCCATTAAATGAGATTAGAATAATGAGCTTTGAAGGGACTCCTGGTTCTGAAAATCAAGAACTCATTATCCTACCCTTTTCAGTTACCTACTTTGCCAGCTTAATTGCCTGTCTAGTTATAGAATTCTCTGAATTTATCACCCTTTTCAGTTTCTTTCAGAAGACTACATCATCATTTTTGAATAGCATACTGCTTCCACTACTTAAGTTCAAAGGTGAAAGGAAGTGGTCACATCCTTGAAATTTAAGAAGCAAATACCAGATTGTAGATCTTAATCTGAAACTCTATTTTTTTAAACCCACAGAGAAGATACCTGATACATTAATTAAAATACCAGTAATCAGTTCCTTTTATCCAGGGGTATAAGCAGTTAAGTGGAGAAACAATTAATTTCTTCTCTTTTATTTTCAGATGAAGAGGCATGTTTCGGTAATCTTACACAGAACTATCATCATGGGTCATGTGTTTTAATTGCCACTGCATTTCTAGGACTTACCACTAAGTATCTAGATCAAATAGGCAATCAGTGAACATTGAATAAAATAGATGTCAATAGATTTGCAAGGTAAAGAGCTAGGAAAAACCAGGATATTTTGTTACAAAATTATCTAACTCTTACGAGTGCTAGATACATAAATCTAAAATTATAGAAGAAGTCTTAAACGTATTCTACTCTAAATTCCTCCCTTTGCGTAAGAGGGAGCTGAAGTAGAGGTAAATAGAATGCTGTCACAAAGACACACGTTTAATAGAAGCACTTGAATTAAAATCCAGGTCTCCTGCTACACACTTGTGTCTTTTGTCTGGATTTATTATTCCAATGTCTTGCTTTTCTCAGAAATTAAATGGCGTGGTATTTACACAGAAAACCTCAGCATTGTGGTTTAAGTCTCTTGTGCTCTTTTCTCTTCTTTTTTGCTCCCTCTTATCTGCCTTCTCTGTTTCTTATCTAGGTAGTCTCACTCTCCTTATCAGAGGACTGGGGCACTGTTTCTTGACATGTAATTTACATCTAATGAAAGCCTGGAGTTACTCTGTATCAAACCTTCCTCCTCATCTTATAGATAAGAGCTACCAATCAGGATAAGGCTTTAGTTCTTACCTTGTACTATTAAAGTTTACATCTGATTACTAACTTCAAATATTTTATTATATTTGCATATTTGCTGTTACAGATAAAATGCAATGGTGAGGCATTTCTGAGCATCACAATTGATAAGTCTGTTTTGAGACCTGAATTAAAAATCTTTTGCTTCTCTCCCAGATTAAAATTATTTAAGAAACTATTTTCACTGAATTTTGCTCTTTCTATTGGTAAAATATTAAGAAATTAAATGTTATCTTTTAATCAAATTACTTTCCTGTTAATGGGAGATTTTTTTCTACTGCAATTTCGTGACAACGATTTTACAATAACTCCAGAAGTAAACAGTATGTAACACAAGCACCATGCAATTGTATAGAATATAAACATAATAATTAAATTATTCACAAATTATATGTGAATTTAATATTCAGTAAGTTATACTTTTTCACTCTGCTTTGATTATAAAGTTGTATTTTTCATTAAAAAATAATTGTTCTGTTCATTTATTGTGAGGATATATTTTAAAGGTGAATTATTGAAACTCAAGGGTGAATTTTGCCTATCTTATCTAACACTTGGGTACAGGGCGTGCTTCCTAGATACGCAACTCTGCCGCCACACAAAGCCCCGCCCATAGAAGGGCCCCAGTGATTGCTTGGTTTAATGCTCTGCCTCCATCTTGAAATTCTTAATTTTGAACAGAGTTAATTTTTGAACAGGGAGTCCCTCATTTTTGTTTTGTACTGGGCTTCAAATGAAGCCCTGCTTGCCAATTCTGCTTGGCAGTAATTTATATAAAAGAGATCCCATGGAATACCAGTATATAAAAGAAGGTAGCGCCGGGCGCGGTGGCTCAAGCCTGTAATCCCAGCACTTTGGGAGGCTGAGACGGGCGGATCACGAGGTCAGGAGATCGAGACCATCCTGGCTAACACGGTGAAACCCCGTCTCTACTAAAAAATACAAAAATCTAGCCGGGCGAGGTGGCGGGCGCCTGTAGTCCCAGCTACTCCGGAGGCTGAGGCAGGAGAATGGCGTAAACCCGGGAAGCGGAGCTTGCAGTGAGCTGAGATCGGGCCACTGCACTCCAGCCCCGGCAACAGAGTGAGACTCCGTCTCAAAAAAAAAAAAAGAAGGTAGCAGTTGCATTTGAGTCTTGGTTAATGTTCTGCAGAGCTACCCATGGTTCCTGTATTAGTTCATTCTTGCGTTGCTATAAAGAAATACCTGAGACTGGGTTAAGAAAAGAGGTTGAATTGGCTCCCTGTTCCACAGGCTGTACAGGAAGCATGATTCTGCCATCTGCTTGACTTCCGGGGAGGCGCCAGGAAACTTACAATCGTGGTGGAAGGTGAGGGAGAAGCAGGCAGGTCTTATGTGGCAGGAGCAGGAGCAAGAGAGATTGTCTTTTAAACAATCAGATCTCTCAATAACTCACTCACTATCAACAGAACAGGAACAGCACCAAAGGGATAGTGCTAAACCATTCATGAAGGCCCACCCCAGTGATCCAGTCAACTCCCACCAGGCCCCATATCCAACACTTCCTTATTTTATATATGTATATATATATAATATATATATATTTCAAGTAGGCACCTGTGGGTCTTCCTAGAGGTGCCCTCCCAGCTCACAGAATCCTTTAACTTTCCTACAACTATTTACAATGGCAAATTGTGCTCCACCTAATAGCCCTGAGTCTAGAATTGGATCCAGGATTTAAGGTAGGTAAATCAGAATCCTGTTCCCTGGAATTTGTAATCAAGGAAGAGAAAAACAGAATTAGTGAGACTGGGAGGGGATGGAGAGCAGGAGAGAGAAATCAATAAAGAGAGAAGGAGTGAGACTTTCTTCAGGTGAATACATAAGCTTAGTACCCATGGCACACACCTCTTACACCTACCCCATGTATTAGAGAAAAGCAGTAGCTGCACTAAAGAAAAAACAGAAAGATACAGACAAGCAGAGAGGAACTGAAATAACAGTAGATGAAAAAGTCCAGACAGGCTTCCAGTCCCTGATTTCAATGCCTTCCTGAGGCAGATACCATTCTAATCCTTATACCTACTTCTTTATTTCAAGAAGCTGTAATTTATAAGACAAATTCACTTTCCAGAAAGAAAAAGAATGGTAGAGAAGTATGTCGTTTTTATAACATATGCAATATCAGAAAAGTTAAAATGTCATTGTGAATTGGGAGAAATATGTGAATATCTTTGATGCTTTAATTTCATTGCAGTGATATCGGTTACTTGAAATAAAAGGACTTCTGAAATATATCATTTAATTCCTTATTTTATTCTGAAATATCAACAGATTCATCCTCGTTTAGGATATAAAGTCAGAGGTAGAGCCAGGCTAAGCATAATACCTAAACTAATACACCAATTGCATTTATAGCAATAAATATCTTCAAAAATATGACCAGGCTGTTATTTGCTAGCTTTTCCTAGCTATCATATATATCCCTTTTTTTGGTGTCATCTATCATTGTGATTGTGTTACATCTGTAATAAGAGGCAGAATGCAGTGACTGAGACCATGAATTATGGGACCATGTTATCTAGGTTTGCATTTGGAGCCATTACCTGTAATGAGACCCTGAGTAATATATTTACCCTCTCTGTGCTCCAGTTTCCTCATTTGTTAAATGACAGTAATGATACCTAACTGATAAGATATATAGGAATATGCTAGTATTTGTAAATGTCCTTATAAAATCTTGGTACTTAGGAATGTTATATGTTAATTCTTTTAAAGGAACTTCTAGAATAAATCAGGCAAACAATAAAAGAAACATGTTTTAGTACACATAAAAACTTCACATATAATAAAGAGAATCTTCAAAATCTAGGAGTTTGAATTATGAGATATTCTATACATTTTAAAGGCAAATAGATTATTTATGGGGAAAATATAATGATAAAGCCTCTGCTTACAATAAATCACAGTGAATTAAAGAGTTAAATGCAAAGGATGAAGCCTAGAAGACTACGTAAGCAAATATGTAACAGATTTCTGGAGGGAAATATACTGCTTATGCCAAAAAAAGCAAAGGAATTAACAATGAAAGAAAATATTTTTTATTGAACATAAATCTTTACAATTTTCAGATAGCAGAAATCTTAAAACTGAAATTCAAATATGATACCAAGAAAGTCATTCGTACAATTAGAAGAGTTAATAAATTAACATCCACAATGGTAACATAATCTTGCAAATCAAAATAAGGAATCACATGCAAAAAAATTTGAAAAGAGCTTAAATATTTAAAAATCATTGATTACATGTCACATAAACATAATTCAATCTAGGTGGGCAAAAACAAAAAAAATTGTTTATTAGCTTTTGTTTTTGGAAATATCTACATGGTACCACTTGATTAAAGTAGAGTTAAATCCAAGGGTACTATCCAGTTTATGAACATGTTTTCTTTTTTCTGTATTCCAGTTCTATTTGCTTCTGCCTGCCTTCATTTGCAGACATGCTTCTTCAACATGGCATTATGATGTCAGCAAAATCATCATAGGCTGACCCTAGCCTCTACTGTTTCTAGAACTTTTATTAACAGAAGAGGGAGATAATTCTTTTTTCAGGATCCATACATCTATTATTACACAAAACTTCTGATTGCAGCTACTTAGAACATATGGTTATTTGGTGGGGCTGCATGAGGGTTGGGAATGGGGGCAGGCAGGGTTGACTGGGACTAAGCCACATATTTCTATGGATTCAGGGAGGAGATATTTCCCAAAGAAGAATGTGCAACACAGAAGAAAACTGTCTATTTAAGTATAAAACAGGCAACTCACCAATGAACTATAAGTGGCTAATAAATATGGAAAAATTCAGATGTATTATAGAAAACAAAATCTACTTTAGGACAACATGAATGTATTAGGTTTAGTTTTCACACTGGAAAAAGGCCTGGTACAGTATTTCCAGAGGCACTGCTAGAAGTATGTAGAAGGCTGTGGATACAGATTTTCAAAATCTTATGAGTATAAAAAATGTTCATAATTTCTGACCCATGTCTAAGAATCTCTTCTAAGAACATAATCAGAGAGTAAAAGCATACTTTATGTAGAGGGGTATTATATTTTATCTATAATAAGATAAAACTAAAAATCAATTAAAATGTTAATAGGAAAAAAATGATAAAATGAACCTTTTTTTTTGTTTGTTTGTGTTTTGAGATGGAGTCTCGCTCTGTCGCCCAGGCTGGAGTGCAGTGGCACGATCTCGGCTCACTGCAAGCTCCGCCTCCCGGGTTCACGCCATTCTCCGGCCTCAGCCTCCTGAGTAGCTGGGACTAAAGGCGCCCGCCACCTCGCCCGGCCAATTTTTTGTATTTTTAGTAGAGACAGGGTTTCACCGTGTTAGCCAGGATGGTCTCCATCTCCTGACCTCGTGATCCGCCCGCCTCGGCCTCCCAAAGTGCTGGGATTACAGGCGGGAGCCACCGCGCCCAGCCGAACCTTGTTTTACATATATACAAATTGATATTATGCAGCTATTCAAATATTTAGTTGAGGAAGTCTTAATAATTCAAGGTTGTATAAGTAAAAAACAAAGTTAAATGTTAAGTTTTCTGTGGATTACGCTATTATTGTTTTCATTCTTTTTTTCCGTTTCGATCTTCCAAGTTTATTTCTAATAAAAAACCAAATTTTTGTCTTCTTTTATTTTGTAAACTTCACCTGCTATCAATAGGAACTCTTCATGCTCAGAAAGCTCTGTTTGAAAGTAAAGCACGTTTTATAACGTATTATATAATCAATGTATGGCAGTGAGTTCTGCCCGTTTAGAGTTAAGGTGACTATATTAACATTTCAAAAACTTTTTCAGAAGTGATATACATAGTAACTATAGTTTCCATAAAATGCGAAGTGTAAAAAGCAACAAACGTAGACAGCTTCATTCTGCATTTAATGTAGCACTGATGCGAGAACTTAGAAAAATATGGAGGAAAACAATATATTTCCAAATGTTATTTTTTAAGAATTACATGATTTTTCAATTCATCAGTATTTTCCTTGGGCAGTGTAATGCTGCTATGTGCAAACTTTCCATGAAAGTATATAACAGGCAATTTACTAATGCAATACATAATACAGCTAATGAATATCAGGAAAAGCATTAAAATTTACATGAAAGCAACAGCAATATGTCATTGATTAGTTTTTGTATTGTAAGGATGTTATCCTAGCAGTGGGTTTTGCCAGGCTGTAATATTTTCCTCAGTGCTGGTCACACAAATTTTTCTCCAGTGGCAGGCAGGAGATATACATCAGTAAAAATTAAACTGTTGGGTCCATAGTTCTCTGAGCTCAGAGGGGCTAACACTTTTGAATAGTCATTAAAAATCTTAACAGGTTTCACCTGATAATATTTGTATTCCTAAAACAGGTAAAATAGCACAACTGGGCTTGAAAGAAACACAGACATTTGTATTCCGATGGCAGATCATCTTCCTCAACAAGACAAAAATCATAAACAGTGACAAAAATGTAAAACAGCCAGAGAAGGAGGGGAATTGTTACATTAGGAAGGGAAACAATAAAAGCATTTCCAGATCACTGAGCAGGCACTGTACAGCTACATAAGGGACTGAAGGCAACTGAATCTCCAGTGTCAGCCATGGTAAAGAGCTTGCCAACCCGCCTGTGCCAGCATGCATGCATGCATTTCATGTATCGATACAGAGTCAATGCCCAACCAATTCTAAACAACTATATCATTTAGAAAAAACAATGTAGTGAAACAATGCACCATTTTGGAACTTCAGGTTGAATTGTGCCCCAACAGATAGTTTCTTTCCAAAGCAATTACTTCAGCGTTTGGGGTGCATAACTTGATCATAGTTAATATACTGTACTTGTTCTCATGCCTTTGCATCACAGGATAACTTATGGGTGAATCCCAGGAGGCCTTTGTACAATCTCTGTTCATTTTTAGCAAGTAAATGTCCTCTTGATATTTACTGGGCTATTTCCTTTTTGCCTGCGAAATGATTTCATGTGGAATAATCTCCTATGCAACTGTTCAAATAAATCTATAGATGCATCAAGAACTTCCCTGTAGGAAACTAGAAATAGGGCAATCACTTATCCCAATCTTTTTGCTCTCCTTCGATGAATTTCCTCAGCATCTGTTTTAACGGCTGATTACATCTCTCAGTGAGGCTGTCTGTGTCTGACTGATAAAGGGGTAGTTAGCAAAGAGAAAATCCTCACAGTCTCCATGATTCTTCATTAAAAAATATCCTCCCTCTTTTTGTATGTGGTTGCAACAGAAGGGTCAGAAACTTCTATAGGATCAGAAAGCAAAATTATTTTACAAGTCTTATATTCTTCTCTCAGCAAAGAATGTTCTCCTCTGCCCTACCAAGAGATGACTTTTCCTTCAGTAGGGAATACTTATTTGGGTATCACTTAAAATGTCACTTGTTATGCTTTCATGTAAATGACATTTTTAGAACTCACATATATTTGTAGATGATATTGCTAAAGATTTTGATACAGGATATTAGAAGGCTTGTTTTTAGGAAGAGTTTGAGGTTGTTGCGACCCTAAGCTTTTCAGAGTGCATCATCCTGGAGGGAGCAAAATCCTCCCAGAGTTCTTGTCCTCAGGATACTAAAATTGTGTCACAGTGGCATTATTACTACCTGCAATTTCTTAGACAGAACCTAGACAGACTGTGGAGAACTACCAAGTTCTCTGTACTCCATCCTGATGGTGCTTGCAAAGAAAAAATAAGAAGCTTTTGTAGCCTTCCAAGACATTTAAAATCCTAGCAACAGCGTTTTTCCCAACTGGTATCCTGAAGAAGCGCTGTCAGCCAGGAACGTTTTAGTGTCCACAGTGTTGTTCAGGCTGAATAGTCTGGTTTTGCAGTTCTGCATCCCCTGGATCTGTTCATGGCCAAAGGAGTTTTTTCTGCCAAAGTATAAACGAGGCTGTATCTTCTCTCCTTGGACTCCAGGCCTTTTCCCATCAGTTATGGTCTTCTGACAACACAGCTTATTTTTTGAAGCTTAAATCTTGATTTACAGATCTAATTAGGCTTTCCTTGTCTCAAAATGTTGGTTTGAATCTCCACTACCAGAGTGTAATTTCCAAGTTCTAATTCCCCATGTGTTCTATTTGCTAGTGATTGTGAATGCAAAGAAAATAGGAAATACGGTGGAAGTCTTGAAAATTTCAAAAGTAAATGCTGGTGTCTATCCTATTGAGGAATATCATCAACTGAGAAAAATAATATTTAAAAAATATTTTATGTCAAATGTTAGATAGAACTTCTGTTCCTAAGACAAGTAAATGTTGAAGTAAGGATTCATATCAACAGACACCATTACAAACCACTGCAGTAAGAAATGAATGGAGTTGTGTTTGGATTTGACTGTCTGCTTTCTTGTATGCTCTATCTAGGTCAGTGGTCATAACCTCAAATGTCTACAGATAAGAAGAATTTAATGTAAATAAATGAACCCTTCTGCACAGTGCATTGTGTGTAGGGGTAGCCTCTAATAATATCCATCAATTATAGTCATGGTGAAAAACTTTGGAGCATGGGAGTAAGTGCAAGCGTTGCCAAATATCCTGATATTTCAGAAAAAAAGAAGTAAATACAATTTTTCATGTGAAATATCCTGATTTTTAAATGTTAGCAAAGCATTAACTAAAAATATAGTCATATCAACAAAGAAAACACGTCTGTAAACTAAATATAGTCCTTTGAGCATTGATTTGTAATTCTTGTAAATGACTACAATTTTTGTTTCTAAAGCCTTACCTTTTGTTAACATCCTCTTCACAAATTATTTTTAGTATATTCACTATGATCCTGAGAATATGACTACTTCTTACCATTATCATAGCTACCACCCCATTCTAACCACTCTATCTCACATGGTTACAGCCAATGCTTCTTATCTGGTCTTGAGTCAGTTTCCACTCTTGCTCGCCCTAATCCATTCTCCATATAGCAAACAGTGTAATCTTTTCCAAAATGCAAATTACATAGTTTCACTCCTTTGCTCAAAGCTTTCTAGTGGCCAACCGTATATTTAGAATAAAATCTAAACAACGTAACACAAAGAGTACCACTCCAATTAACCAACTCAAGTCTCTTTTTAGAATTTCACCTCCTGCTATCTATTCCTTAACGTCCTGGCCTTCCTGCTGGTCCTTGGATATGCCTTGCTCATTCTGCTTTTACACTTTTGCTTTGCCTATACTCTCTTCATGGATTGCATATCTTTTGGTATGGCTTACTTCCTCATTTTATTCAAGTCTCTACCTTCTTAGTGAGATCTGCCCTGATCTCTTTGTCCAAAATAACCTGATCTTCCCATTTTGCTGCTTCTTCCTAATTTTCTCTTCTTGCTTTTTCTTATCACTATCTGAGATTATTTTACATGCATCTATTTACTTTTGGTCTCCCTCAACAGATAGAAAACACTGAGAAAAAAGGAATGTTATCTATTTATCACCATATCAACAATATCTAGAAGATTTTCTGTTACTTAGGAAGTGTTTATTGCTATTTGTTGCAAAAAAGTAAATGAATGAACGAGTATATTACCACTATTACCAAAGCCCAGAAACACTACCTTAATTCAAGTCTTCACTGTTTATGATGTCTGCCTTACACTGGTCTTCCACTGTAGTCATCCTACACATACTTTCTGACTAAACTTCCTGAAGCACCAGCCAGCCGCGTCAGCTCTATATTCAGAATAGTCAATGCTAATTCTTCATTGCTCTTTTAGGAGTGCCTCCTCTGTACGCCTGTGCACATATTGGATATAAGTCTGTTACAGAACTTGTAAGTCTGTTGTAGAACTGTTTCAAATTACCAAATTCTTTGTTTATCTCCTTCACCAGAAAATAAATGTCTAAAAGTGTCTTATCGAATGAATGCAATGACTTACATTCATGTAGCCCTTCAAAAATTTTTAAAGTGCTTGCATTTTATGTAGATGTAGTTAATATTCCTTTTCATAAGAAAAAACTGAGACTCGGAGAAACTAAATGACTTCTTAAAAATCATACAACTTGAATAAAGCATTTTTTAAACAAGTTCTTCAAATTTGGAGCAAGATTATTTTGTCCTTCCTGGTACAACAAAACTGCATTGCAAACAAGGAAAATTCAAACTCTTATGTTTAATATTCAAGGATTTTAACACTTTGAATTGAAGCCACCTTATCAAATTTGTTACTACTATTTCCTTTTAAACACTCCAACATTCAGTAACTTAATTTTGGAAAAATTATTACCTGTACAGAGATCTTTCTCCTTTTGAATCTTTTTCCCTATATTTTCTCTATAATTGTAATGATTCTCCTCCCTTTTATCTGTGTCTTACTTCTACCATTTTTATTTAAAGCTTGGCTAAAAAACTATCACCCTGAAGATAACTTTTTTCACATTGTAACAAATATTCAGTTTGACATACCATAATACTTTAGACATTTCTTATGGAAATATTACATTTCAAAATTGTATGTTATTGAAATAAGCACATACCTAGGTTCTATGTATATAAAATACATTGATTGTAACTGGACAATAAATTCATTTAGGTGGAGTTGTGTTCAATTAATCTTTAACATTTCCATAGAACATATGTCTGAGTATTAGTTAAGATTAAACTTAACTGCGTATAGGAGAAAACCAAAACAAATGGTTCACACCCAAAGATAAATATTAAAGGGTAGAAAGGTGACTCCACAGTGCTCACGAATTCAGGTTCCTTTTGTTGCTGTTGAATAATTTGTACCATAAGGTTTTCATTTACAGGATGGCTCCTAACTGTAGTATTTGTGCTACAGAAAGAAAACAGGGGAGGCATGTACCGCATCCACAAGATGGGTATCTGTAACAAAAAAGCGTACAATAAAGTTGAAACTCCATATGTGTAAAACAATGTATCAGAGAAATACTATTGCAGTTATGTTGACATCACACAAAACAGATCTGAAGGCAAAAATTGTCAAAATTCAACAATTACACAGAAAGTGCATCAATCCATGAACATAGTGGGAGATTTTCAGATAATGTTCTCATACCTAATAGATAAAACAGACATGATAAATAAAATCATTGAACACTTGAACATGATCCAAAAGCTTGAACTAAAAGATATGTATCCATTATCTGCAAAATGTACCCTCTTTTCAAACACGGACCTGAACAATCTATAAAAATTGAACCTATATTGGCACAACGAAGGCCTCAAGAAATTTGAGAGATTGTGGTCTGGAAGTACAATGTAATTATGTTAGAAAGCAAGCACAAGAGATAACTAGAAAGATTACACTTGTTTGAACATTACCAGAATATTGCTAAATAGTCCATATCAAAGAAGAAATTATAATTCAAATAATAGAACATTTAAAACTGAATAAAAATGTAAATATTTTTATAAACATGGAATGCAAATAAGGCATTCTCTATAGATAAATGCATAACCTTATGTGCTCTTATGAGAAAAGTAGAAAGGTTAAAAATTAGGTGTTACATATCTCATTTAAAACTAAGAATGAATAACAAAAGTATTCAAAGAAATCAGAGGGAGAGTAAAATGGAAAAGCAGAAATCAACAAAATAGAAAATAAGATACAATAGACAGAAACAGCAAAGCCAAGTGTTAGCTGTTGTATTAGTTCATTCTCATGCTGCTATAAAGAACTGCTTGAGACTGGGTAATTTATAAATGAAAGAGGTTTAACTGACCCATAGTTAAGCATAGCTGGGGAAACCTCCGGAAACTTAACAATCATGGCCGAAGGGGAAGCAAACATGTCCTTCCTCATGTGGCAGGAAGATAGAGAGGAATGAAAGCCCAGAGAAGGGGGAAGCCCCTTATAAAACCATCAGATCTCTTGAGAACTAACTCACTATCACAAAAACAGGATGGGGCAGTCCACCTTCATGATTCAATTATCTCCACCATGTCCCTTCCACAACACATGGGGATTATGGGAACTATAATTCAAGATGAGATTTGGGTGGGGACACAGCCAAACTATGTCAGTTGTCTTTAAGTCTAATAAAATAAACAAACCCATCCATCCTGATCAATATGGTGGAACCCTGTCTCTGCTAAAATACAAAAGCTTAGCCAGGCATAGTAGTGCGTGCCTATAGTATCAGCTAATCTGGAGGCTGAGGCGGGGGATTGCTTGAACCCGGGAGGCAGAGGTTGCAGTGAGCCAAGATTGTGCCACTGCACTCCAGCCTGGCGACAAAGCGAGACTCTGCCTCAAAAAAAAAAAAAAAAAAAAAATCCATGAGATTAAGAAAAAGAAAAATGTAACAGAATAAAAGGAAGACATGACAGAACAATAAATAGAGCTATTATAAACAAGAAGAGAGTAAGCAAACTATAAATTTGAACATGTCAATGAAATGGGGATAAATTACTAGGAAAACATAATAACTCTATCAAAAAACAGTTGCCCATTAACAAAAATAGAATCTACTATTGTTAATCTTTCTGCCAAGAACTTCAGGCCTAGTAGTTTTACTGACAGGTTTGATGAAATATTTAAATAACTAAATAATTCAATTTTTAGACGATTTCTTTCAGAGTCAGAAGGAAGATGGAAAAATCGAAAATTAATTTTTTGTGGCTAGTGTAAGGTTGATACCATCACCTGATAAGGATAGAGTGAAAAAGGAAAAATACTACTCCTGAATTTAGTTGTATAAATTATATAAATTCCAAACATAGGATTAGCACACTGAGTCCAGCAACATATGAATACGATAATTCATTATGACCAACTTAGACTTAGCCTAACAATCAGAAATTCGTTGAACATTAGGACTTAGCCCAGCAATCAGAGATTGGTTGAACATTAGCACATCAATTAAATGTGAATGATCACATTAATGAGTTAAAAAGATACGGGAATAGTTATTTGATAAAGCTTGACATTCCTTCTTGATAAAACCTGTAACACACTAGAATGGAAGCTGTAGGAGATGCTTTTGTTGCCCTGCTCCACATTGCTTCTTGATTTCAGAGCAACACATACTTTTAATCTCACCCAAAGCATTTGGCTGGACATTCCCCTGCTTTCCTGCTTTAGGGCTTTTTCTAGAAAGCACAAAAACCTTTGGTCGTCGTGTGGGTAGCCCAGAAAAGCAAGTAGTTAATGCACAGAGGCAATATTCAACCAGTGGGTTTGAGAATTCTTAGAAAAGTGTGTGAATTCTGTAGATAATTAAATAATATAAAATTAAAAGATTGACAATGATATAACATTCTCAGAGTAAGGCTTAATGCTGGAAGAACATAGTAGAATTTCAAATATACCTGTTTTTCATCAATAGACATACAATGAGCATCTCCTTTGTCAGACACTATGCTTAGCTCTGGGGAAGGTGTTGAACACCCTCAAGGAGCTCAAAGTCAAGGGGAAGGGCAACACTGGTAAACCCATTAAAACACATTGCATGAAAAACTAAAATAGACATGGATGTAAGGTGTTATGGGAACACAGAGAAAAGCATCTGACGTTATCTAAAGGAGCTGGCGATACTCTATTAAAGGAGAATCTCAAACAGTGCTCTGAAGGCTAAGCAGAGTCTACAGAAAAATGTGAGGTTTTCTATGGATAGCTAATGAAAATTCAGAAGTCAAAAGTATATGCTCTAGGAAGACCGACAGAATATATCATTTGTATAGTGGGGAGAATAGTAAGAAACTACCAAGATAGTAGTTTACAGAGACTTTAAAGAGTTCATATACCTGCAGGCTCTGGGAGCCTTTGAATATTTAAAATAAATAGTGATGTAATCAGTTGGCCTCTAGAAATGTGAAAAAATAAGCCTTCAGTTAGGAAAAGGGAAATCTAGTACCATTTTTATATCAATAGAGTTGAGTTTAATGTTTTGAAAATTAAAAGGGGCAATTTCAGTATATTCTTTTTTAAGAGAATATGAATGTGACATTAGTTCTTGAACTCTGAGGGGATTACAGCAGAAAAGGAAAACGTGTGTCTGGAGTAACCACACTTTTCTCCTTTTAATGTGTAAGAAAGCAAAGATGAATTAACTAATGAAGAAAAATTTTTAAACCTCGATTTTTAAAAATTATATATTTAGCCTTAAATATCTAAATTAGTGCTGCTCAGTAGACCTAACTTTAGCCAAACATTAATCCATGGATTCTAAATTTCTCATCTGGTAACACACATTCATTTAATGGTTTAATCCATTAAATATAATGCCTCCAGATTGGATATTAGAAGATAAAAACAAAGCAGCCAGATGCGGTGGCTCATGCCTGTAATCCCAGCACTTGGGGAGGCCGAGGCAGGGGGATCACAAGGTCAGGAGATCCAGACCATCCTGGCTAACACTGTGAAACCCCATCTCTACTAAAAATACAAAAAATTAGCTGGGCATGGTGGTGGTCGCCTGTAATCCCAGCTACTCGGGAGGCTGAGGCAGGAGAATCCCTTGAACCCAGGAGGCGGAGGTTGCAGTGAGCTGAGATTGTGCCACTGCACTCCAGCCTGGGTGACAGAACAAGACACCCTCTCAAATAAAATAAAATTTAAAAAATTTGTTTACAATTTAAAAAAATGTAAAAAACCATCCTTAATTTATGGGCTGTACAAAACCAGGCATCAGGGTAGAACTGGCCTCAGGGCTGTAGTTTGTGACCCCTGGATTAGACACATGGTGGGTATGAATTGCAGTACAGAAATAAAGTGTACAAAAGTCCTAATATTTGTAGATTCCTCCTTAATAATAAATTAATATCACAATCATCCCTTCTGCTAACATGACAAAAACCATTTGTTCTGGCATTGAGGTTGAAGTTGTTAGAAGCTGGCAATGCTAAAGCACCTTGGTCTAGGTATGAAGAGGGGTCTATGGGATCTTAGTTGTCATCTACCCATACTGATCTCTCCTGGGAGGTTGATGCTCCTTGGTCCTTGTGTGTTAATGATCAAAACAGAAAGCTGCAGAGTTAGTTCTTATTTCCATTAACAAGGCATTTTCCTCCTTCTCTGTTGTATGCACATGTTATTCTCGTGTTTGCATCATGCTTAAGCATGGGGCACTCCAAGAGCTGTGGAACTTTCTGCTTAGAATGTGCCATGCAACCATATTCTCTGGGAGTTTCCTAGGGCTCTGTATCAGAAAGAGAATATGCATTCTCTCTACGCTGGGTTCTTTGCTGACCAATACTCTTCTCACAGTCAGTCTAGGGAGCAAAACAAAGGACCATCCCTTCACAGACACTTATTCATGTCTACACACCCATTGCCATGAGCATTGAGCAGGGCAGCTGCAGCCTGTATGGGGTGAGGAAGGTGCGAGGAAGGAACAGGGGTAGAAAGCAATCCTAGGGACATTGTGGTGAGTAGTTCAACAATGTTTATGTTTCTATTTACACAATTTTACACATTGTATTTTAGTTATTAAATATGTATTGAAATCCTACTATGTGCCAAAAATTGTTTGAGATGCTGGGAGTACAACGTTAAGTGTAAGCGAAAAAGGGTACAATGGATGAAAGATAATCATTCCACAATCTCAAAATAAATCATTGTAAATAGTGATTAAGCCACATAAGCCAGTGAATACTTTGACAGTTGTAACAATTTACATATTTATGCTAAATGAATCAGATAAGATGATATTTACTTTGAGCTGACGTCAATTTTGGGGGCAAACCCTGCTGGAAGTTTCTCTGTCTCCTCTCTCTCATACACACACATACCTGGATTCAGAGAAATATGGACAACATCAGCTAGTCAAAACTAGATGTGAAATATTTCTAATCTTTTGATTCTGAAAATTAATATGAAGGTATAAACACTGTAGAGAAAACAAATATTTTTGGCAAAATGGAGATTTTTCCATCCAAGTATGTTATAATCTTATTCTCTTTTATGTGCAAGTGTAGATATGAGAGACTCCTGAAAACCTCCCAAACAACTAGATTTAAGGGTACCACAGATAATCTATAGGGACAATTTGGTATTAGAATGTAATGACATTTTGCAGCTGTCAAAATACGTATGAAGCACTGAATTGAATTAGAAATTTTGCAAATCAACTGCCTTATCAAGTCTGTTTTGAAGTCTTCTTGGTCTCCTGTTGAGCCAAGACTATATCCCAGCACAGGATAAGTTTAATTATATTGGATATATTTCTAGTAGGAAATATATTCAGAATTTCAATATGAAGGACAAAAATATGTACTCTCTAAGTTTAAAATATTGGGAGGTAGAAGAATGATTTTGAGATCCTTTCAACATAGAAAAAAGTTAGAATGTGTGTATGCTTTAGAGATATCCAAATTTCTCCAGAGCTACTTTTTTTTTTCTGTTTTCCAATATGTGCATTTTAATGGTAATTATCGATATCCTTGCTAAGTATGTAGACAGAAAGTAAATGGAAAACAATGGAGCAAGTTTTTCTAAACTTACTGTAAATACTTCTTCAAATATTTATGGCTGTGGTACTAGTATTATTCCAAGGAGACTTGTGGTCTTTTTCTTCAGTTTTCATGATAGTTCAGTGAGAAAGAGTAAAATCAATGTGTTCTCTTTCCTGAAATTTCATTTAAATTGATTATTTTCACCCTATATGCCACAAGCATTTTCAATTGAACTGCTTCAAATTTCACTTGAAACTTAAATTTTCTTACCCATTTTTAAACACTCCACATTTACCTGATCCCACATCTGATCTTCTGCTCCCAAAATTCTGCCCACTGTTCTCACATTTCACCAATACCAAAGTTACCTCAGTCTGAGACGTGCCAGGTCACACCTGTGTCATCACTCTGAGAGGAATGGAAGGTCCCAGAACCTAAATCAGCTATGAAGTTAAGTGTTCATCTTGGTGAAAAAATAAAAATTTACTTTGAAAACAACAATTCATTACCAAGAAAACTTACTCTCTGCTACAGGTAGCCAACACACTGCACCTCATTCTTCCTACATTTTCCTCATTTTACATTTGTCTAATTACTGTTTCCAATAATCATCACTTTTCCCATGGTCATTCCTTGGTTACTCTGGGAACTTGCCAAGGTTAAAAAAGAGGGAGGCCAGGCATGTGTCTCATGCCTGTAATCCCAGCACTATGGGAGGTCGAGGTAGGAGAATTGACTCAGGGCAGGAGTTCAAGACCAGCCTGGACAAGACCCAGTGTCTACAAAAAATTTTTAAAAATATATCCAGGTATGGTAGTGCATGCCTGCAGTCCCAGCTACTTGGGAGGCTGAGGCAGAAGAATCATTTGAGCCCAGGTATTTGAGGCCACAATGAGCTATGATCACACCACTGTACTCAAGCCTGGGTGACAGACTGCGACACTGTCTCTAAAAAAATAAAATGAATAAAATAAAATAGAAGAGGAAGAAGTGATGGTTTTAATGCTGGACTATTTTAAAATATATATATAACCATGTTATTACATAGAGTTAACCATAAATAGTTCTTACAACAACAAATATAGGCAAAAAAATGACTATGTCCATAATCTTTTCCTCTTCCATATACATTCATGAAATTTCGCTTTATGTTTCTTTTGTACTTAAAAATGCAAAATTAAATTACACTCTCTTGATATTTCTGGCTGTTATCAGAGAATAGATAAAATGCAAACAAGCAGAATTGATTGTAGAGATTACTCATTCATAAAACTAAATTGCAAAAGTCTTTGGTCATTCATGTTTTATTTTTTAAAGAGAATTTGGTATCATATGTGTGAAAGTCTCTGTCTCAGACAGGGAAACCTAGAAAAAAATCCTATAAAATGGCATAAATTAAAACTTCGGTGGAAGAAATCTGATTCTATTCAGCTATTTAAATCAATTTCCCCACTCCTGACTAACACTTTCGAATCCGACCTTCACAAATATAGCATAAAACAGAATTCTACATTTCTAGAAGGTAGGCAAAGAAAAATAAATTAATTTTAATTAATGATCTTTAAGATTGATTTTGGACCCGTTAAACTTTCAATACAATAACATTTTGTATCTTCTACGCTCCTTACATAATATATTATTTTTCTATAATAAGAGAATACACTCATTACCATTTTGTTAGAGAAACTAGTGGCCTGGGCTGGGAATAGAAGATGTGAGATTTGGTGCAATCTGTGATACCCCCTATGTGACCTTGGGAAAGAAGGCATATCACCCTCAGTTTTGTCATCTAAAAATCATATAATTGAATAATTTCCAAAGATATTTCCGGTTCTAAAAGCTTATAATGTGAAAGATGTTTTTGATACTTTTAACTGTTCACGCAAATTTACTATGTTTTTACATTGCATCATTACTTTCCTCGATGCTAGATTCTTGTTCCGAAAAACAAAGATCATTTATAGCATTTTTCTCAGGGAGGCTATGATTTGCTCTGTAATAATTTGATTTACAGTGCAATTTTCACTTACACACTTGATTAAGTGGTTGGGCAATCCATGAGAGGCACTCTCAGATTATCTTATCTAAGATTAAAGACCAGACACACAGGCAGACTGGGGTTAGTTGTGTGGTAGAGGAGGCCTAGGCACCAGGAGATCACTTAGGTGACTAATGAAAAACAGCAAAGGATTTAGGCAACTGTATTTGTCTTAAATCAGTAGAGCAAGGATATGTTCTAATGTCAGTACAGGTCACCACACAAAAATGCAGGATGAAGGAAAGAGAGATTCCAGTAAGGATCAAAATCCATGATAGGCATATTATGAAGCCCTAATAATAACAAGTGTTGGCAAAATTTTTCTGTAAACAGTCAGATACCAAATATTTTAGGACATACAGTCTTTGTTATAACTACTCAATTCTGCAGTTGTAGTGCAGAAACAGCCACAGATTATATGTAAATGAATGAGCATGACTGTATTCCAAAATAACTTCATTTATGGACACTGACATTTGAATTTTGTATAATTTTCACATGTTACAAAATACTCTTTTCTTGATCTTTTCAACCACTTAAAAAGGTAAAACCTATTCTTAGTTGGCAAGCCGTAGAAAACCAGATGGTGAGCCAGATTCGGCCTATGGGCTGTTGTTTGCCAGCCCCTCATAATAATATAGCAGTCAAATTGAGGACTTTTGAAATATGAATGAGCTTGTAATATGTTAATTTTAGTAAAATCAGCAAATGTATTATTTGAACACATTTCATTTTCTTAAAACTTCCTCTTGCAATAGCGTTTGCATTCTTCATTAACTTGATAATAATGTCTACTACTTAAGGCTTATTTGCAGTAAGCTCAATAATAAACTTACAATAAGTTTAATACAGGAAGTATTATGTTCCCGTTATAATCATCATTGTTATTTTACAGATTCTTATGACTATTTTCTGAGGCAGTATTTGCATTTTATATGTGAAAAACTAAAGTGATCAAATAAATAATTAATATTTCCAGTATTTCATATCTAGACTATCAAATCAAAAGCCTGTTCTGTTAACCATTCTACTACTCAGACGCAGATATCATTTTTTCCTTTAAAAACACACAGGAAAGCTTTATTCATATTCACATTACCCGAAATTCTTAATTGATAATGAGACCTAATCTTGTATTTAATTGTCAGTATTTTTGTTTTGAGGAAATGTTTTTCCAGCATTTATATGCCAATATAAAAATCATGAAAAGAAAAAAGAAAAACTACACACTCAAAATAGAAGTAAAGGCCGGGCGTGGTGGCTCACGCCTGTAATCCCAGCCTGAAACCCCAGTAGAGACAACGTTTCATCGTGTTAGCTAGGATGGTCTCGATCTCCTGACCTCGTGATTCACCCGCCTCTACTAAAATACAAAAAAAAAAAAGTGGTAAATATTGAGTTATTTTCAGGCCATAATGAAGTACAAAATCATTTTATGAATATTTCCAGGGTCAACCTTTTTTAACAATCACATCTCTATTTAATTCAATCATAATATTTTGAAGAATCTTAGTAAATTTAACAAAAAATTAGTAGTTCATTTATCTACTCATTCAATTAGCAAATTAATTAAACATTTGCTTATGCCAAGCAATACACTCTGCTTGGAAATATACAGTGTTGAGAGAGAGAGATCCTTTCTGTCCTCAACCTACTGGAGCGAACAAGATACTTATTAAAATAGCCACATTTTGTGCATGCTGTAAAGAAAAGATAAAGGATGTCATGGGTTTGTTACATAGAGCATCTGTTCTAGGATGGGGTTCAGGAAAGACTTTTGAGCTGAGATCTAGCAAGGCAAACATATTAGCACGTGGGGCAGAGGCCAGAGCTCAGTGCAGCGCTAAGGCTGGAGACCACATAGTACTATTTTTAAGCGTCTAATGCCAGGTTGCCTGAAAGGAGAGAGCGAGATGGATAGTGGTCCAACCTCAGGCCATGATGATAGGAAAGGTGAGATCAGGCAAATGTCAAGGGCTTGTTGAAGATTTAACCTTTATCCTAGAAGTCATGAAAGAGTTTTAAGCAGAAGAATCAGATTATCTGATTTTCCTTTTAATCATATGGAACCTAGGATATAATGAAAACAGAAATGATCTGGGGAGCTCAGGGAAAAGGCCATTGTAATGATCCACGTGAGTGCTGTTAGACAGTGTTTTCAACTAGGTTGTGTTGAGGAGACAAAAAATAGTAGACAGATTCATGAAATATGTTGAAAGCAAATACATTTGGACAGTTGATTTCTTTATATTCTTTGGATCTCAGTTTAAATAATATGTAAAAAGGACATTTTTGACTATTGTATCCCATTCATATTCTCGAAGACATTCTTCTTTTATATTACATGTCATAAAAATTTAATTATTTCGTTATTAGCTCATTCACTTCTGAAAGCCCTATTAGAGATGAGACTATGTCATTTTTGCTCACTACTGTTTCTGTCATAGCACTGTGCTTGATATGGAGCAGCACTCTATATATATTTGTGAGACAGTGAAAAACTAAACTGAGTTTTATGAGCAACTACATTGAAACATATGGCCTTAAACTGTGTTTGGAGAAATAAAAAGCAGGGACAGTATTTGGATAGTGGTTTGATGACATGTATCCATTACTCTTTGCTATGAAAGACAAGTAAAATCATCATAAATGTATATTTTTATATTTTTAAAAATTAAATAAGCTATGTTTATCCATACCATGTTATACTAATCAGTTATAAAATGAAGTAGTTTAGTATTTATACTAAATATAATGAAATACTTATATAATAAAATGAAATACTTAAATACTCATATAATAAAATGAAGTACTTGTATGACAAAATGAAATATTTAAGTATAAAATGAAATACTAAAGTATTTCACTAAAGTATTTCATTTTATACTTAAGGATTTCATTTTATTACTGATTAGTATAACATGGTATGGATAAACCTAGGTTATTTAACCATTTATCAATTGAAAGACAGCTGAGTTATTTTAAGTTTTTGGCTAATACTAAAAAAAGCTTCTATAAAAATTCACATACAAGTTCTTATGTGAACGTAAGTCTTCATTTCTCTGAAATAAATATTTCTAGGAGTGAAATTGCTGTATCATGTTAGTTTGTTTTTCAAAAATTGCCAAAGTGTTCTTCAGAGAGGGTTTACCATTTACATTCCAACCAAAAATAAATGAATGACCTAGTTTCTCTCCATTCTCACCCAGTATTTTCTTTTGTCACTTGGTTTTTAAACAATTTTTTAGCCATTCTAATAGGTGTTTAGTTATATCTCATTGTGGTTTCAATTTACAATTATCTGATAACTAATGAAGTTGAACATCTTTTCATGTGCTTATGTACTTATTCACTATACCTTCTACAGTGAAATATCTGTTCATGTCTTTTGCCTGTATTCTAAAAGGATTATTTGGGTTTTTTGTTTTCTATTTTTTTACCGTTGAGTTTTGAATCTTCTTTATATATCTTGATCTAAGACATTTTTCAGATACACCATATGCAAATATTTTCCCCCAGTCAGTGTTTGTCTTTTTTTCACATAGCAAATTTATAAATTTTAAACTCTGATATGAGTTTGGTGTGTCCCCACCCAAATCTCATCTTGAATTCCCACGTGTTGTGAGAGGGACCCAGTGGGAAGTAATTGAATCAAGGGGGCAAGTCTTTCCCATACTGTTCTCATGATAGTCAATGAATCTGATGAGGTCTAATGATTATTGAAATGGGAACTTCCATCCACGGGCTCCTCTCTTTGCCTGTCGCCATCCACATAAGATGAGACTTGCTCCTCCTTGTCTTCCACCATGATTGTGAGGCTTCTGCAGCCACGTAGAACTGTAAGCACAATTAAGTATCTTTCCTTTGTAAATTGCCCAGTCTCAGAAATGTCTTTATCAGCAGCATGAATGAAAATGGACTAACACAAAGTCGAATTTACTAGTTTTTTCTTTTTATCAATCATGCTTTTCATGTCAACTCTAAGAACTGTGATCCAAAAGATTTATGCCATTTTTTTCTAAAAGTTTTAGAGTTTTATCTTTTGCATGTAATCCATAATCCATTTTGAGTTAACTTTTAAATAAAGTGAGGTTTAAGTTTATTTTCTGTTTAATTTTTTGGCTTTATGAATGTCTAATTGCTCCAGCATCACTTGCAGAAAGGCTACTGTTTTTTCTCTATATTGCTTTTAGACATGTATCAAAAAATCATCTGGACATATATGTGTGAACCTATTTATGGGTTCTATATTTTGTTCTACTGATCTACATGCTCATGCCTTCACCAGTACTACATAGTCTTAATTACTGTAGCTTTATAATAAGTTTTAAAAGAAAGTAGGCTAATTCATCCTACATTTTTCTTCCTTTTCAAAATTGTTTTTGATATTCTAATTACTTTGCCTTTGTGTATACATTCTAGAATAACCTTATATATGCAAAAGCTTGTTGAGATTTCATAAGGATAACATTAACCTTGTGTATTGATTTGGAAAGATTTGACATCTATGTTCTAATCCATGAAGATAGTATGTATCTCTATTTATTTACATCTTCTTTGATTTCTTTTACCAGTACTTCATAATTTTCAGCATTAAAGTCCTATATACTTTTTAGATTTAAAATATCTTTTGAGTTTATTTCCTCAATTGCAAATGGTTTTGCATTTTTACTTATAGTGTTTTTAAATTCATTTTCCAGTATACAGAAATAAAATTGATTTTTATATGTTTACTTTGTATTCTGTGGCATTTCTGAACTCAATAGTTCTAAATTTTTTTTGCAAGTTTATTGGGATTATCTATGCAGACAACCATGCCGTCTATACACAGGGGCACTTTTATTTCTTCCTATATAATTAATAAGCCTTGTATTAACTGCATTGTCTTAACTGCATTGGATAGCATTGTTGATGTTAGGAATATATTGTGTAAGAGTGGTCAGTGTTGATATTTTTGCCTGGTTTCCAACAATAGCAATAGAAAAGAGGATTTTTTTCTATAGTCTCATCATTCAGTACAATGTTAGCTGTAAGGTTTTTTGTTTTTGTTTTTGTTTTTTTTTTTGGTAGATGTTCTTTATCAGGTTAATTTCCCTTTACTCCTATTTTTAAGAGCATTTTTATCTTTAATGTGTATACCATTTTGTCAAATGCTTTTCTGCACCACTTTTTTTTTTCTTAAACTGTTAGTATGGTAGATTACGTTGACTGATTCTGGATATTGAAACATCCTTGCAACCCTGGAATAAACTCCATTTGGTCCCATCATGTACAATTTCTTTTTTATGTTGCTGAATTATATTTGCTAATATTCTGTTAAGGATTTTGCAGCTATACGTATGAGGAATATTCATCTACAGTTTTATTTTCTTGTGCTGTGTTTGTCTGTGAAACTTCCTCTTCTATTTTATAAAATAAACTGTTTAGAATCAGTGATTAATTATTATTTAAACATTTGGTAGACTTCTCCAGTGAAACCATGTCCTGGAGATTTAATTTTTGGGAGTTTTAAAATTATGAATTTCATAATTCATGATTGCTGAATAGAGCTATTCAAAATTATTAGTTTCATATCAGATTAGTTGTATAAGTTTGTAGTTTTCAAGATATCCGTCCCTTTCATCTAAGTTGTCAAATTTGGGTGTACAGATTTATTAGTAGCACTCCCTTAACTGTTAAGACATTTGCAGGGTTTGTAATGATATCTTGTTTCATTCCTGATATTGATAATTTGTATCTTCTCTACTTTTTCTTTGTCAGTCTTGCTAAAAGATTGATAATTCTGTTTATTTTGTCAATGAGCCAAAGTAGTTTTCATCAAATTTCTCTGTTGTTTTGGTGTGTCAATTTCACTGCATTCTGCTCTTATCATTACTGTTTGTTCCTTTTGTTTATTTTGTATTTATTTTGCTGTCCCTTTTACAAGTTTTGAAAGAAGAACTTAAGGAAGCTTGTATTGTTAATTTGAAAAATGTTTCTGTTTTCTAATATAATTAATGTTATAGATTTTCCTCTCAGCACTGCTTCAGATGTGTTTCAGATTTTCTTTTTAATGAGGCAATTATTAACCTAGCATCTTTTGTTCTAATGCTTCTTGTTGGCAGTCACCACCTATCCTGCATTTCTGTCCAGATCTCTTTGCACCAAAGGTGTTAGGTTTGTAGTCCTTGTCTTGGTCCTCTTCCACAATTTTCAGTCCTTCCAGGACTCGGAGGACCCAGCTGGCCATACTCTTGGATCCTTGGTTGAAGTGTCTGGGCCTGAGGCCATTTCTCAAGATCCCCCATAGAGTCTGGTAATGGAACCGACCCCAGCTCCACTTGGGAGGTACAGATACTGTGCTATGGAAGCAGTTCATGTGTAGAATCAGCTGTCATTATAGGGAGCAAGGTCTTTACACTTGGCCAGCTTGAACATGTCTTGGGACTTTCAACTTCTGGACTTGTTGGGGAAGGCTGCCAGAGGTCTGAAAAACTCCTGCCAGTTCACATGTTTTACAGTAACTCCAGGTATGGTGTGGCCTCCACACTACCAATCAAAGGAAAAACTGTTTCAGAAATTTTGATATGTTAGTTTTTTAAAATTCAGTTAAATATGTTTTTTATTTCCCTTGATACCTTCTCCTTTATACATGGATTACTTGGAAGCATGCTGCTTAATTTCCAAGTGTTAGAAATAGTCTACTTATCTGTTATTAATTTCTGTTTTAATTCCATTGTAGTCAGAAAACACACTCTGTGTGATTTCTATTTGTTTAACTTTGTTGAAGTTTATTTTGTGGTCCAAGATATGATCCATCTTGTTACATGTTCTGCAGGCACTTAAAGGAATGTATATTCTGCTGTTGTTGAATAGAGTAGTCTATACATGTCCATTAGATTCTATTGTTGAGAATATTGCATTATTCTCTGTTCTTTCTGATTTTCTACCTGCCAGATCTAGCAGTTATTGACAACATGGTATTCAGTTTCCCAGGTATAATTCTGGGTTCTTAATTTCTCCTTTCAGTGCTATGAATTTTTGTTTAACATATTTTGTATTTCTGTTGTTTGGTGCATGCATGTTTAGGATTCTCATGTCTGCTTGTTGCGTTTATCCTTTTATAATTATGTAATATATCTCTCTGTTTCTGGATTTGTTCTGCAAATACAAAATATTCTGTATTTGCTCTGTAATGTACTTTATCTAATATGTAACATAGCCATTTTTGTTTCTTTTGATTAGTGTTTGCATAATCTTTTTCATCCTTTTATTTTTAATCTGCCTTTATCTTTATATTTGAAGTTTTTTTATAGATAGCTTAAAATTAGGTAATTTAAAATAGAAATTTAATAAATTTTTGTATTGTAGAGTCATTTTAAATTTACGGATTTATCGTGAAGACAATCAAGGAAGTTGATCTCAGTTTTCCCTGCTATTAAAATCTTAGTATTGCACATTTGTCACAATTAATGAATCATGATTGATACAATATTATTAACCAAAGTCCATATGTCATTTAGATTTCCTTTATTTTTCGCTGAGGTCTTCTTTTTCTTCTAAGACCGCATCCAGGAAACCACATTGAATTTGATAGTTATGTCTCCTTAGGCTCCTCTTGTAAGAGTTTCTCAGACTTTCCTTGTTTTTGATGAACTTGACAATTTTAAGGAATGATGATCGTGTGTTTTGTAAATTGTTCCTCAATGGAATCTGTCTGTTTTCTTCATGATTAGGGTGAGTAATATGTTTTTGGGAGGACCACTATAGATGTAATGTGTCATTTTCACCAGATCACACTAAGGCTACATGCTATTGACATGATTTATCATTGTTGATATTAACCTTGATTACCTGACTGAAACAGTGTTTGTGAGGTTTCACCATTGCAAATTTAGTATTTCTCCCATTTTCATACTGTACCCTTGGGAAGAAAGTCACTATTTGCAATCCACAAATAAAAAGTGGAAAGTTATACTCTACTTGCTGAAGAAGAAAGTATCTACTTTAATTATTTAGAATTTTTTGGATGGGAGATTTGTCTATTCTCCTACATGAATTTACTTATTAAATCATTTATTTATGTCAGTATGGACTCAGGATTATTTATTTTATACTTTGGGGTATGAATCAATACTGCTTTATATTTTTGTTGTTCAAAATGTTCCAGTTTTTGGCCATTTGATACGGTACTCATATCCCTTTGATAGTTCCCTGTCATTATCTGCTGTTTATTTATTTACTTATTCATTCTTTTAAAATGTCCTTTAATTTTTAGTGGCTTGTTTAAAATAGACTTTATTTTTTCGGGCAGTTTTAGGTTCATAGCAAAAATGAGTAGAAGGTATGAAGAATTCTCATATACCTCCTCACTCTGTACTTGAATAGCCTCTTACACTATCAATACCCACTACCAGAGTAGTACATTGGTTATAATTGATGAGCCTATATTGACACATCATTATCACCCAGAGTCTATACAGTTTACATTAGGGCTCACTCCTTCTGCACATTCCATTTCATATTGGCCAAACATATAATGTCATATACCCACTGTTATACTATCATAAAGAGTGTTTTCACTGCCTAACAATCTGTGTTCTGCCTATTCATCCCTCTCTCTCCTCTGACCCTGGACTATGACTGATATTTTCATTATCTCCCAGTTTTGCTTTTTTTCAGAATGTCATATAATTGAATCATGCAGTATGTAGCCTTTTCAAATTGGCTTCTTTCATTAATATGCAGATGTTTCCTCTGTGTTTCTTTATGGTTTGATCGTTCTTTCTTTTTAGCACTGAGTAATATTCCATTTTCTGAATTCAGCAGTTTTGTTTTTTTCTTTTTTCTTCTCTTTTTTCTTTTTTTCTTTTTTTTTTTTTTTTTTTCACCCAGGCTAGAATGCAGTGGCGTGATCTCGGCTCACTGCAAGATCCATCTGCTGGGTTCACGCCATTCTCCTTCCTCAGCCTCCAGAGTAGCTGGGACTACAGGCGCCCGCCACCACACCTGGCTAATTTTCTGTATTTTTTAAATTAGAGACGGAGTTTCACCATGTTGGCCAGAATGGTCTGGATCTCCTGACCTTGTGATCCACCCACCTCGGCCTTCCAAAGTGCTGGGATTACAGGCTTGAGCCACCGCACCCGGCCTGAATTTGGCAGTTTCTTTATCCATTCACCTGCTGGAGGTCATCTTGGTTGCCTCCATGAGCGATTATAAGTAAAGCTGCCATAAACATCTCTGTACACGTTTTTGCACAGTAGTTTCTTTTTAAAAAAACACTTTTATTTTCTGCCACTGTAGGTCATGCATTTTAATCTACTTTGCCAATCCCTGTTTCTCAGTTCATAAATTTAGACCATTTATATTTAATTTAATTATTGATATATTAGTACTTAAGTATGCCATTTTTTCCTGTTTTTTCTCTCTTGTTTCTATTTTCTTTTTCCTGCCTGTAGGTATAACATTATATATCTGTAAGTAATTACAATCTAGTAATATGACATTTTACTATTTCAAGTGAAATACAGAAACCTTATCACCCTTTATGTTCTGTTACCCTCTCCCATTTATAATCTAATTGTATTAAATATTTTCTGTATGTCCATTTATAATCAGATTAAACAACATTATGATTTTTGCTTCTATTATCAACTATAATTTAGAAAACTCAAGGAGACCAGAATCTACAAAGAATTTAAAGAAATTTACAAGGAAAAAGCAACCCCATCAAAAAGTGGGCAAAGGATATGAACAGACACTTCTAAAAATAAGACATTTATGTGGCCAACAAAGATATGAAAAAAAGCTCAGCATCACTGGCCATTAGAGAAATTCAAATCAAAACCACAATGAGATACTATCTCATGCCAGTTAGAATGGCAATCATTAAAAAGTCAGGAAACAACAGATGCTGGAGAGGATGTGGAGAAAAAGGACACTTTTACACTGTTGGTGGGACTGTAAATTAGTTCAACCATTTTGGAAGACAGTATGGTGATTCCTCAACGATCTAGAACCAGAAATGCCATTTAACCCAAAAATCCCATTACTGGGTATATACCCAAAGGATTATAAATCATTCTACTATAAAGACATATGCACACCTATGTTTATTGCAGCACTGTTCACAATAGCAAAGAGTTGGAACTAACCCAAATGCCCATCAATGATAGACTGAAAAAATAAAATGTGGCAGATGTACACCATGGAATACTATGCAGCCATAAAAAAGGATGAGTTCATGTCTTTTGCAGGGACATGGATGAAGCTGGAAACCATCATCCTCAGGAAACTAACACAAGAACAGAAAACCAAACACCACATGTTCTCACTCATAAGTGGGAGTTGAACAATGAGAACACCTGGACACAGGGTGGGGAACATCACACACCAGGGCCTGTCAGGGGGTGGGGCCCTGGGGGAGGGATAGCATTAGGAGAAATACCTAATGTAAATGATGGGTTGATGGGTGCAGCAAACCACCATGGCATGTGTATACCTATGTAACAAACCTGCACGTTCTGCACTTGTATACCAGAACTTAAAGTATAACAAAATAAATAAATAACTGAAAGAAAGCATTTACAATGTAAGAACAGGAAGACATTTTAACAATATAAATTACAATGAATTTTAAGAAAAAAATCAAAGCACCATCAACAGAAGAATCATTGAGTTAATTAAGAAAACCATAGAAATTAAAAATCTGAGAATTCAAAAATTTGGAAGTTAAAAGTTGAGGAAGTCTCGCAATAAGTAGACAAAATGAAAAAGAGATAAAATTTACAAGAGTTAAGTAGTTATTCATCTAGAAAGTCTAACATTCACTTAACTGGAGTCCTAGTAAATGAGAACAAAGGAAACAGGGAAGAGGAAGTTATCAAAGATATAAGTACATTTTTTTCAAGTGGAAAAATATATGTTTTCATTTTTAAAGCACCTGACTACTCAGTAAAATTAATTGAAAAAAATTAAATGGGTATCACTGATAAATTCCAGAATGTCAGGGGAAAAGAGAAAATTTTTTATTCATAGAAACAGAATTTGAATGGGAAAATATTTCTAAAATATATGTGTAGTATGGAATTCAATCTTATATCTCCAGTGAGATGGCAAGATAATATATGATTTATGATTTCAAATACCCACAGTCAAGTTGAATTATACCCCTTGGTTACTGAAAGTATGTGCAGGTATAATTAATGGAAATTTTAGTAATTTTTGGAGGTCAGATATCCCAAAGGAACAAAAGTCTGAGGCTCTGAGTTTTCATGCAGCTAGTTTTTTGGGGAGTTCTCTGATGAACAACACCCATGAGGAGTGAAGAAAGCAGGATTAAACACAGGAGAAACTGAACTGTAATCTTGCAGTTCTAACAGGGGTCTCACAACTCAGTGGCAACAGTGGTTGGGATGGCTATTCAGAGATTTCTCAATTGTGGCAAGGGTGTGGGACTTTTTCTAACTCTCCCTGTCCCCAACTAATTATTATATGTCAGCTTTCATCAGGGAATGGAGTTTAACTTTGGGATAGGATGATTTCCTTGGCTGAAAAAATGTCTCGGAGACTGACTCAGCTGGGAGCAATCAGCAACCAACAGTCTTTGAACCTGGGGAAATGAGTGCCTTAGTCACAAAGGACATCTGTGTTACACAACACAGCATCCACTACAGTTCACCCCAGCACTGCTCAGATCTATCTGTTCCGTATAATAAGTTCACTCCAACTGAGAAAAGCTTCTCCATGATTCTTGTTAGTCTCATTTTCTAGAAATTAGAAAAGAGAAAAGGTAGTAAAACAAATGGCAGTCCCTACTACAACAGTCGGTCTCAGATTGTCATAGGTACTCATCATCTTCCTCCTCTAGTACCCATTTGAAATTGCCCACATCCTCAGTTAGTAACTGAACTGGTACTACTGGTTTATCTAGTCAGGTTAGCACACTTTCATCTGTGAGGGTTCAGAGTCTCTGGTTACCATGTTCTTCTCACACTGCTGTGGCTGTTACCGTCCATTTATTGTCGTGATTGGGTGAGACAGTAACAAGAGACACTGTGGTTATCAACTCTTTTCTACCTAGTCTTCCTTGTGTCACCACAGTCCTACCTCTTACCATTCCCAGTATGATAACTCTGCTTTTGACTGCTAGGGTATATTGTGACTTGACCTTATTTATTGGGTCTCATGGTCAGGGTGAGAAATAAAATGGATGCTCTGGAGAAGACATGTTGTCTGGCATTTAAAAGTTGGGAGCCAATATTTTAATTCTTCCCATTAAAATCAATAAATTCAGTGCAGTTACAAACAAGAGCCCTGAAGGGTTTTGCTTTTGGTTTTTATGAAATTTAACAAACTGATCCAAAAATTTATATATAAGAACAAGGGGAAGGTCAAGTAATTTGTAACATGAAAATTTTCAAGGTGAATAATACAGGCTGGGTTCTTCCCTCCTAGATATTAAGACTTATGTTAATGTTATAATAATATACAGTTTATTAGTAAAACAGACCAATGAATTAAAATAGAGCCCAGAAACATACAGAGTTTTATAGATGGAATTATAAATTACTGTGGAAAAATGGATTAGTCAAGAAATGGTGCTAGAAGAATTGACTGCTCATATGCAGAAAAATACAAATATGTAAATATATACCTAATTCTCACCAATCACAGATGGTTAAAGACCAAATATGAAAATAAAAACATTTAAAATAGCAGAAAATATACATTTATGACTTTGGTATAGAGAAAATATGTTTTAAACAAGGCACAAAATATATAAAGGAAAAAATTTAATGTGATTATGTTAGCATACAAGAACTTCTATTAGAAGTCCCCCTACCAGTATGAGATCAGGCGGAGTTTTGTGAAATTTTTCCTCAGTGAAACTGGTGAACAAAGAACCCTAGCTATTTAAAGCCCCCCAAAATGGCCGTGAAGGCATTGTATTAGGTCATTCTCATATTGTCATAAAGAAATACCTGAGACTGGATAATTTATAAAGAAAAAAGGTTTAATCGGCTCACAGTACTGCCAGTTGTACAGGAAGCATAGCGGCTTCTGTTTCTGGGGAGGCCTGAGGAAACTTACAATCACAATGGAAGGCAAAGGGCAGCAGGCACATCTTACAAGTACGGAGCAGGTGCATGAGAGGGGGAGGCACTAGACACCTTTAAAACAACCAGATCTCGTGATAACTTACTCTCCCACTATCACAAGAACAGCACTGAGGGGATGGTGCTAAACCACTCATGAGAACTGCACCACCATGATCCAATCACCTCCCACCAGGCACCACATCTACACTGGGGATTACAATTTGATATGAGATTTGGTGATGACACAGATTCAAACCATATCAGACATACAGAAAACCAAGAAACATTTATTCAAGGAAATCTACTAAAATTCAGTAAGAGCTTTGAGAGTCTGTGATATTTCAACCAAGATCTGTGTTTCCTTCTTCCTTTCAGTTCAGCAAGAGAGAAACTCCATCCCAGACTGGTATTCGTTTAACTATAGATATACTTTCAGATGGTTTAGATATGCATAAGAATGACAGATAAGGATACAAATAGGTAAACATGGAAAAACATGCATGGGAAAGATGCACTCAGCTTCAGACCTGTGATTACCTTTGAGGAAGACATGCACAAAGTGTACCAGGAATGATAAAAGAAAGGCACATTTATGTGCCATTGTATTTATTTTTATAAACAAAAAATCAAATATGGCAAAATATCAACAGTTTAAAAAGCTGAGTCATTGAGTAGCTTAAAAAAATTATTGGGAGGCTGAGGCGGGCGGATCACGAGGTCAGGATATTGAGACCATCCTGGCTAACATGGTGAAATGCCATCTCTACTAAAAATACAAAAGATTAGCCGGGCGTGATGGTAGGTGTCTGTAGTCCCAGCTACTCAGGAGGTGGAGGCGAGAGAATGGCATGAACCCGGGAGGCCGAGCTTGCAGTGAGCCGAGATCGTGCCACTGCACTCCAGCCTGGGCGACAGAGCGAGACTCCGTCTCAAGAAAAAAATATTACTGTATATTTTTCTGTATTTTAAAAATTATTTTGTAGTGTAAATAGGAAAATGTACCTAAAAAAAACAAAAATCAGATGATAAATAAAGATCAGAAGAGGGAAGATCCCTCATTGCTGTGATTATATGAAATCTGAGGCTGTATTATTATAAAAATAGATGAATCCAATAAAATGCCTTCCCAGCATTTTCAGTCATAGCATAATCTGTGGTATTATGTTTAGTTATTCTATATTTTAAAAGATATTCTGAAATTCTGAAGATTATGTAAACTCAAATGACCAGGGAGTGAGTGATATGAAAATCACATTTAAAACAGCAATAGCTGAGAAAAATGTGGACATTTAGCTTGGACAAAAAAGGACTATTCAGGAATGGTTTGAGTCCAAGTATTTTAAGGGTTGTCATGTGGAAGATGATGTTTATGTTCTTGAAGTCTCTAAAATGTTGAGGTAGAAAAAAGATGGATGGGAATTTGGACACAACAGATTTGAGCTCTATATTAGAAGAATGGAGAGTAAAAGGAGCTTAGATTCAGAATTGTGCACACAATGAAACAGTCTGCATTACAAAGAGTATTAGCTTTTCATCACTGGACCTGTTAGTTACAAAAGTTTGCAAAGAGCGTTCCTATACAGTTGGAAACTGCCACAGCCTGAATAGCAACTAAGGTTTTTTTCTAGCTGAGGACTCTATTACGTATATACCAGGACTCAGTTATTCATATTAAATCGAAGTGAAAAATAAATACTGTCTTCCAAGTCTCACAGTATCTCTTTGAAAGAGGAAATCTGGGTAATCTACTTGCCTTCAGGGCACCATTTCTTAATAGCATTTCCAAATATTCCAGCAAAGGCAGCAGGCATCTTTAAATGCCAGAGATTCTTGGGACTCCAAGCAACCCCGGACACCCACTGATAAAAGCAAATTCAATACTTGATCAAAGTCTTGGTCCTGGGCTCTTTGGTTTGACATGGGATACGTGGCAACCCTAGTAAGAATTCTAAGCTATTAATTTATCACAAACCTATAAATCAAAAATTTATATAGAGAGATTGTAATGAAGGCCATTTTTCTAATTCTGCCAATTTCCTGAAACAAAGAGCCCATTTCTCTGGGAAGCTCAGGTGCAAGTTGATGCTGCAGTCAGTCACCAGTGATCTGTTTGTGTGCAGGGGGTGACGGCTGCCTTCGCATTTTCCGGTGAGGGGTTAGGAAAAGATTTGCAAAATGCTCTTTGCTTCACCACCATTTATAAACAATTAGAGTGAGGGCGCCTGGGATGGAGTTTCCAGGACACCATTTCGCGGATCGTTGCTCCAGTCCACTTATTCGTACAAGAGCAGTATTCTTGTTTTCCATCTCTCCTCACTGTGGGATTCCAGCTTTGGTGCCAAATATGGACCATTCTTGCTCTGAGCACCAGGAATACCCAGGATGTTCCAATTTACTGTGGTGGCTGGCCTCCACAAGATACTAAACGACACTTGAATTGTTAAGATTATTACACTGAGTATCTTCTTCCGTTTTTAATCCCATTAAAAAAAAAAAATGAGCCAGGGAGAAAGAAGCACAGAAGGCAAAGAATTGTAGAATGCTTTTCAAAGCCAATAACTTTTCACCATACTTCTGTATTTCTATTAGCATGGAACTAAGTTTCTTTCACAATTACTTTGTGATTGTCCTGTCTAATATGGTAGCCACTAACTAACATGTATGGTTATTGAGTACTTGAAGTGTTGCTATTGTGATTGAAGAACTGAATTTTTAATTAAATAAGATATGCTATAAGTGTAAAATACAGTGAATCTCAAAAACTAAGAAAAAATGTAATACTTCTCAAATATTTATATAAATATATTAAAAGTATATTCAGATAAATTTTGATAAAATATATTATTAAAATAATCTCACCTTTTCCTTTTTACTTTTTAGTGTGGCTGGTAGAAAATTTTAAATTACTTAGGTGTCTCATTTTGGTTGGACGGTGCTGGCCTATAAACTGAGTCTCTCACTCTTGCTTTCTCTCTCTTTCCCTGGATTTGTAATAGTCCTGTAACTAATTCTCTTAGTCGTTAAGAAGGTGGGAGGCTGGCAACAGGACTGAGTGCATAGCATGCAGGCCCTAGTGCAGAATGAAAAATGTGGAGCCCTTGATAAAAATTTAGAATTTTAATAAGGCTATAGAGAAACATTAAAACAAGTGTGAGGCTGTTATATATGTGAAGCCCTGTGAGATTGCACAGATTTAACACTCATGAAGTTGGAGCTGATCGGTAACTCCCAATTTGAGAACTACCGAGCCAGAACATGAGAGTCACCAAGGGCTATTACTCCAGGGACCTTCTAAAAAGAAAATGAAAACTTTGAAATATTTGTTACTTTACCTGTCATTTCCCAGTTCTCAATTTAGATCACAAAACTGAGATTCATCTCAAGTCAGCAAGTAAAATAGCAATAATAAATGGCTACAAATAAAGCTTCAAAAAGTACTCCAAAACTCTTGACAACATTTATGCTTTAAAATTGCAATTTTAAGTTTTCTTGCAGATATCTTATTATATAGAGCATCAGAGACTTGGTTGTCAGTTTATATCAAGTGCTTTTGAATGGCAGAAATCAAACGAAGAAAATAACTTAAAAAAACCTATCTATACAAGGTAGTTAAGGAAAAGATAATAGTTGTCTGTAATGCTGAGAAAGTATTTAACACAGATGATAAAAGGGCTTGGGTCCTGAAATCTGTAGACCAGCTAAGTTTACCTTGTATTTGTGAAAATGCATTGGTGGTTGTGTTTTAAATCAAAGAGACAACTGTTGTACAGAGTTGGTGACAAAGGATCTTGTCTGAGCTTTACTATAGCAGTGTAACATCCAGGGCTTCCTTCAGTTTGAACTTTGACTCTGTGAACTTAAAATAAGTCATATTGTGCCCCTCTCTTAAGATTAATTTATTCAGTGATAAGGTGAGTGATGGTAAGCCAGGTACCTATCCAATCACAGTAAATACCAAGTTCCAGTACAAACTGAGCAACAGATCATATTTCAGAGTACTGGAGCTAGAACACAGGAATATTGCTATAGAGAGAAAAAAACTCCCAAATGTAAATCTCTGTGTGATGTGACTGAAAATATGGAGAGAATATTTATTAAATATATAAACAAAGTAATGAAATGAAATTGATTAAAGCAGAATAAAGGCAGTTATTTTTTCCAGAAACCCTACATCTGGTGTGATTAGATTGTAGTGAGTTCTTCAGAGCTCAAAGCTTCCACCTATGAATACTTTCTTCAATAAACATTTTTTCCTTTGCCTCACTGCTTGCCAACAGAAACATCTGCCTGGAGGACTCAGTTTAGCCAAGTCTCTCCGGTTTTTTTCTTTATAAGTCTTGAAAGAATATTTTGGCCCTCTTCCCTCTGATTAGTTTCCAAAATAGCAGTGGGAATTGAAATTATAATCAACTTTTATCCAGTTCCTGCTAAATTCATCAAGGAAAGATGACTTAGAATACGAATCAGGTACAATTGTTGGGTTGCCTTGAACCTCACTAACCATCCATTCATTCCTAAAGGAAGACAAAAGCTCATTTCTCTAAAAGATGAGTGTTGAATTCTATTTTTTTGTCCAGAATATTTTTTCCTTTACTCAGTCTCACTTGTCTGGACTGTGTTTAACTAAATAAAACAATACATCTTTTACACCAAATTCCACAGTGTGGTTTGCTAAAATGTGTCTTTTCCTCCTCCACCACCCTGCCTCTTACTTAAACTTCATTTACTTTGACCCCAAAGTGTCTAGGATCAATATATTCATACACAGTTAGCTAGCTTTGGGGATGATTCTCTGTCTTCCCATTTTTACATGAGAGCAAGTTAGCTTAAAAATTTGGAGGCAAACCAACAGATGATATCAACAATTTCCTCCTTCTGCTACAAATAGGACAATGTTAACCTATTTTTAAAATAGATTTATTTTTAAAATTTATGTTCAAAATAGTTTAACATCATCCTATTTAGTAGTTTAAAAGCTTAAAATGTTTTGTCTTTTTTTCTATTTTCCTACAATGAATAAAAATCACACATAAAGTTTAGTTTGAGAAATAACTCATCCAATGACTACAAGAGGCCCATGTTGCCTTTGTTCTGAAGCTACTGATACTGGGAATTTGTAGAGTTTTGCCTAGAACATTCTGACTTCCCAAGCCACATCACAGAGATGTCAGGCGATGGAAAGCAGTGCCATCTGTCAGTCCCTGGAGCCATCATCAAATAGGGGCTATGCAAGCCCAAAAGTTTTTGGCTAGAATAGGGGAAGTTCACAGAAACAGATTTTTCTTCATTTTTGTTCTCATGTTTTCGAACTCAGGAATCTTCAAAGGAAATGTAAGAAAGCATGAAACCATGCAAAATGAAATGATGAAAACTTTTGGCTAGCACACTGAAATCAAGTCATCACATGGATGGGAAAGTTTTCTAATATGAGCACTATCTTCCGTTTTGTTTCTCTCCCCAACATCTCCTGCTGCCTTCAGTTGACAACCCTATTTACATCACTTCTGAGAAAGTCAAGCTCAAAAAGATTGTGTTATGAAGACTTAGAAATTACAGTAAGGTTCTGGTGCCTTTACAAGGCCCTTTAGAGAATCATGGGCAAAAGCAGTAACACAATAAAAATTAAAGCACCACTTTATTAATTTCCGTATTAGAACTCAAAACCACTTACATAGGCTTGCTTAGTATAAGTTTATAGCAAAGACTTTGAGTTTGAGACCAAATTGTGGTTTCATTCTCTTCCTTTCCTACCAACATACTTTCTATTCCTCAAATCTAAATCCTGAAAGACGGGTCAGGTTTTAGAGAAAGTTGTGGCACAAATTATGGATAATATCAGTAACGTAGATTTGGGAAAAAGAAAGAACGCATGAGCTTGACCCAGTAGATCTGTTTATTCTATTGACGTAGAAAATGGAAATCTCATGAGACCGGATGGATGGGACCTAGATTTAGATTCTCTCAGACACTTTACCATTCCCACATGATTGGCGGCCAAACTCAATAGGAACCATAACAATAGCAACCCACCATTCCAGGGTGGGTGGGAAGACTGGATAAATAGATGAGCGTATGGGTAACTAGCTGGCAAGGGGGGGCAAGAACATTCATTCTTTAACATATGCCAGTCTATATCTATACTTTAAAGATTGGCAAGATGTGGTGGTAGAATGGCTAATCTCCAAAAAACTAACCAGCAAGATGCCAAATGCACCCTGACAAATATATTCTGACAAATAAGATGTCTCAATATGAAGTATTTGTGGTTTCAGCTTTCTTTTGAAGAGAGATCTGCAAAGGGATCACTATGCTCCAAAAGCATTAATTACCCGTGAGATAAACTGATTGCAGAAATGGTTAAATACTCCTTCTATATCTAGGAGGAGTACTAGATACTAGATACGGCATAGGAGTACTAGATACTCCTCCTAGATACAGGAGGAATAGAGAATTTAATCATTTGGGCTAGCCATGTGTCATACACTGGCCAGTAGGAAGAAGTAGAAGTCGCAGCATGCTAGTTTCAGCTTGCCCTCAATAGGCCTTTTACGTCCCCATTCATTCTATTACAACTCTGCCACCCTCACAAAAACAAACCCATGCTAGTCTGGTGGAGTATGAGGAACTATAAAAAGAGCTGAGTCATTCCAAGTAAAGCCCATATATTATGCCAGCCAGTCCATAGCCGACCCAGAGTAGACCAGTGATATATGAGCAAGCCAGCCGAAATCAGCCAAGCCAAGTCCTGGATGATGTAGATGATCCATAGACTTGAGAACAGAAATAAATGTTTATTGTTCTATGTTGTGGGTATGTGGTTATTATTTAGGCATCATTATTATGGCAAAAGATGACTGAGATAACCAGCCAGAACACTGTTATCACCTAGACAAAGTAAACTAGAATTACATTTAAGATATGTTAAGCCAACAGCGTAGCCCAGACCTTTGGAAAATGATCAAATCTAGAAATTTTATAGATCAGACTACATGTTTATTGCTATTTCACACATCTCTGACTTTAGCAATGTATATCTCTAGAGATGGGCAGGGATGCTATTCCTTCTGTTTATAATATACTTCTCATTTTTCTATACATGCATAACTCTTTAAGATTCAGGGCAAGATGTTAGCTCCTCCAGGAAATGGATGCTGAACTTACACTAAGTTTCCTGGGCATATCTTTATTTTAGCTCTCAAAAGTGTACCATAAGTAGAATCAATGTATTCACTTCCTTATCTCCCCTTCTTCTTCAGCCCACTTCAATCTGGCTTCAATCAACAGTCTTTGGAATTAGCTCTCAAAAGAAACTGTAATTATGAACAGCACCCATTCAAGGAACATTTATAAGCCCTTATCTCACTTGACTGCCTTGCACAGTTAGAAACAACTGAACAATCTTCTTGAAGCATCTTGTGTGTGTGTGTGGTAGTCATACACAATTATAACTTAGTTTTACTTCTGTGCATTTTTAAAATCTCTCTCTTTCCCCATGCCCTACTAAAGTGTAAAGTCAATGAGGGCAGAGATCTTGTCTTATTTTCCTTATGAGGGCATACTCATGGCCTAATACAGTGAGCACCTACTCTGTGCTCAATAAATACCTCTGCATGAGTGAATGCAAGTATCACTTACCTTATTACATAAAAATCATTTTCCTCCATTGATCTTACCCCCATATGGTAAGCTTCCAGATGGCAAGGAAAATGAATTATTTTGTACCTAGAGTGCCTAGCCCAGGGATTCACTTTTTGTAAGATTAAAAGCTAAAACATATCATTTTCCATGAATGTTTGTGTAATTTTAAGACCCTTACATGTGTGATTTAATCTTTCAATTATCTGTGAGATTTAGAATTTCCCCCCATTTTACAGAGAAGGAAAATGAGGTTCTAGAAACTTCACGAGTATTTGTTAAACTGAACCATATGCTCTAACAGCAGACACACAGAAAAACGAAGAAAGAGGAATAACTACTAATACTGGGTTGGAAATACCTTAAAGAGGTGGCAAACTCCAACTCTGTCCCCTTCTAAGCATATAATGTGCTAAGTGTGTATTCCCTCTATTCAACTAGTTCAGGTCTGTAGAAAACTGTTCTGTGTTCCTGGGCCCTCTACCTGGTCTCACAAGAATGTCTATCTACCCTTTGCTTCCTCATCATAGTCGTCTACTTGAAAACACCCTCTTTGTTCAGCCAGCCCACTGTTCTGATTTATTTCTTCTGCTCCTTTACTTTAAGGTCTGCTCATTGCTGTAACCTAAACCCCTGGTACAAGTCCTGACACACAAAAATATTCATTCATTAATGAACACATCACCTCTTAATTTCCTAGACAAAGACTTTCTTGACTATCAAAAAAAGTAACTTGTCCTTCATATGTTTCATGCTATATTTTGCTCTTTGCTACATGTAAAAGTAAAAATAACAATCTAAACTACAGTATGAATGTGCAATTACACACCGTTTTTCACAGTTTCAATGTTTGTATTCACAGAATTTGATTTTTGGCCTTAAGACTTCAGAGAACAGAGGTTAAATGTAGTTAATCAACTTAAAACCATAGGCTGTGCTTCAAAGTGGGCAAAACAGGAAGTGTATTGGTTACTTATTTGACCTGGATGATGATGATGAGAAACTAATAGCTTAGTAAATTGTCCTGCTCACGAATTACCACAAGATACAACAGGGAGACTATCAAATGTGAATCCAGAAATCACAGAGTTGGAAATACACCAAAACATTTTGAAAATAATCCTTACTTCTACAGAATGTGCTGTTTGTAGAAAGTTCCTTGATCAGTATGATTTTTTTGCTCTATTCTCTGTTTACCAATTCAATATGGGAGTCCATTTAAAATTCCCTTCATCACGTTAAGATCATAGAGGAAATTGCATACCTCAGGAACCAATTAAAGCTTAACTCACCTTCTTCTGACCATCCCTCAGCAGCTGTTCCCAGAGAAAGTTGGAGAGAGCTCAAAGAAAAGCCGCCTTGGAACAGACTCACCTGGAACTCATAGACTCCATCCGAGTCTGCACTGCCAGGGGCCCTGGCGTCTGTCTCTGAGTTGTGATTTCATTGAGCCTGAGTGTGGTGTTCTGTACTGGGTGCTAAGGGGAATTTAGGGCATAGATTAGACATGGTTTTTACCCTCAGGAATCTCACAATTTAATGGAGGAAATAAGATAAACACACAGTAAATTAAGAGAAAGTAGATACATATGTACACATAAAAATATTGACTTAAGTTTGAGAAAGAAGAGGACATAGAGGCAAAGGGTTTACTTGCTAATTAGAAAAGTCTTGCTGATCAGCCTTCACATGAGTCTAAGTGGAAGGAAAATTCTCTGTGTGCTGAAAGGAAAGGGACAGCTGTTCCAGAGAGGGATTTCTTTCTTCCCCCCCCCAACCCCCACCCCCCACACACAGGACCTGGATCAGGAGAAGCAACTCTGTACTCAGGGACTATAAATCACATCCACATGACTGACCACTTGGGTCAATGGATGATGCCATGGAGATACCTTCCCTTGGCCTTCTAGTAATCTTGGATTAGCCTGTTCAGCATGTATTATTTTCTCTGTTCCTAGTTCTTCACCTGTCAAGTGAGTTAATGCAAAATAGTTTATCTCTTTCATTAAAAACATGATGCTGGTCTGTTTGGCAAAAATGTTTGTATTACCCATTTTTGAGGAGGAATACGTCATTTATATAGGACGAATCTAACATAATATTTACTCTCCTAAGGCCTGTATTTTTCCAGAACTGATGGCCAGGACCATGTCTGACTTTTGGTTTAGGATGGCACACATAGGAAGTGGGAACTTTGCAGGAACGCTGCTACCCTGGGGAATTCCAGACAACATCACCCAAAGGGGTCTGCACAGTTCTGTGTCACATTGCTACATTCCTATACTCCTCACATTCTGTTGGAATAACATTATCCCATTGAACAAACAAAACAAAGCAAAATAATTTTTTTTTTTTTTTTTAGTTTCCAACATTTATGGAGTTAAAATGCTCTCTCTCTCCTTTTCTCAATTTAATCAGAGGTTTTTTCTTCCCCCCTTGGTGGGGGGAGCTGGGGAAAAAGAGACAGATGGTATCGTTTGCAAAAGGAAAGCTGAGAAATTACTCATATATCTTTCAGCTTTGTGGCAAATGTGATGCCAAGATTCTTGCTTGGAGTGTGTACTGCAATACAGGCACAGAGGCGTACCAGAAAGGGTGAGGCCAGCGCATGGAGGGCAGTGCAATAAATTGCTGTGGGCTGATCCAACACCAGAACATGTGAGCTGTTAAACTTTGGCAGCTATTTTATTTTTCCCTTATGGAGTTTCAGACCTGTCTTGTACACTGAGATAGGTTTCATCTGGTTAAAACTTGTGTCGTATTTAAACTTCCTTCAGATCCATGGAGTTGGAGGGGAAAAAAATAAAAATAAACCTAGCATATCCCATAACACACTGAAATGATGTTGGGGGTGGGAGAGGGGCAGTAATTGTGCCCAGATAATGTTGTCATACTTTGTAAAGCCTTTAATGCTGGAATTTATTTATTAATGATGCATGGGTTATTACCCACCATCTGTCTTGTGTTAGCAGTGGGCTGTTTCAGATTATGGTAATGTGTTTCTGATTTGAGTTGTGTTGAAAGCCAGAACAAGGCATCTCATGTGCAGTCCTCTTTGAGGCCTGCTGTTTTCAATTCCTCTTCACATAAAGGGCTTTTATTTGATTTGTTATGGGGATTTTTTCTTCTGTTGCCAAAACAGCTGCAAGCCTGGAAGGGAATAAGACACAGAGCCACATCAAACTTGTTAGCTTGTAAAAAAAAAAAAAACGGAATGTTCCAGGAACCAGAAAAAATAGAAGGATGTGGGAGAGTATGTGGAAAGGAGAGGAGAGAGAGAGAAAGAAACTTTAGTAGCCTAGTGGATTGGCTTTCATATTTTAAAATGTGTACAGATATATTTCGTTATTTAAGTATCATAGGTTAAAATGCATTGTGTTTAATTTATTGTGCCCATTCACACCCAACAGAATGGCTTTCTTTTCAATCGTTTTAATAGTCTGTATGCTAGCACAAAAGCAATACATAAAAGTCCCCAATGAGCTAGCCGCCCTTCTTGAGGCATCAAAGCAAACACCCAGTTGTTTAAGCTTGATTTTTTAAAATGTACTAAACACATTCATATTTGTGCACAAATAAAAAAAGGAATAGGTGACAGGCATCCTGATCAGAGTTCTTTGTCTCTGTTTCTCCCTCTCGCATGGCTGTGGGTCAGCAAACTTCTAGATCACTGCTACCCAGTAGCAATGTTGACGGAAATGCCCTATGTCTTCTTTCTTCAATATGATAACCACAAGCTACTTAAGCTGAGCACTTGACATGTGGCCAGAGTAATTACCTAAATTTTTAATTTTATATGATTTTAATTAATTGTAATTTAAATACTTACATGTGGATAACTGTCACTGTCTTAGAGAGTGTAGTTCTAGAATTAACTAAATAAGAGGCCATTTCTTCCCTCTGATATAAAGTAAAAGTCATTGCACATTAGTTATGGCTACAGCTTACTTTTAACCTAAAGAATTTGTTTGAAAGCTTTTTCCCTGATGCATTATTCAAAGTTACTAGTGCCAAGGCTGTCTCTCAGAAGGCCACTGGCAAGTTCTTTCTTGAACCAAGTGCATAAATACTCTGTCTATTGAAATACGGATTTAGGCGAAAACTTAATGTTTCTCGTGACAAATAAACAACCATAAAGAACTGTAACCAGAGCTTTCAAATAATAACAAATCTTCTAATGCTAAGTATATTCAAGAACTTATTTTAAATTTATTGGCTACAATTCTCTTAATTCACTTTGAACAATGACTAATTGCTTGTGGAACATGTGGCGCATTCACAGATAAGCTCAAAACCACTTGAAATTGATTTTGTGCACACAAACACTCTACTGTCCAGAGTTTTGTTCATCAACTTCTTAGAAATTATATTTACTAAAACGTATAAGCATATTTTGGAGTATCTTTTGTTGTAGATCTTCTTTTCTACAACTTTCCTGCTGAGGGAGAAGAGGCTGTAGAGAGATAAGGAGATAAAGAGATATGGCAATCACAAGATATGTGTTTACCATTATCTGGTGCCTTTGCCTCCTAGACACACTAGACTGCATTTCCCAACCACCCTTGCAGGGACCATGCAACTGAGTTCTAGTCAATGGAATATGAATGGAAATAATGTATTCCATGTCAAGACCTGACATTAATGTACTTTCTGCATAACCCTCCTCTTCTTTTATCAGATGCAGAAAATCCAGCAAATAACCCATTATTTGGGAAGATAGCCATTAGAGGAAGTGAACCTAGATCCCTGAGTAACAGAGTGAAGCAGAGCCATCTTTCCCAATGACACAAAATTAGACTGTGATTGAAAGAAAGAAAAGGATCTCTGTTTTGCTTAAAGTCATTGTGATTTGGAGACTTTTTTGTTTTCTTTTCTTTTGTTTCTTTTTTTTTTGTAATTTTACCCCTAACTGATGGAAGATGACATCCTGGAAGAGTAGTTGCAACAAGGAGAACCTCCTGCAGTGTGATCTCTACTAATGCTCTGTCCCTTGGCTTTGTTATTTAAAACCCTACTTCTAAGGGTATACCTAGAGTTGTTCACATTCAAGAAGCTGAACTTACATTATCCAAGTAAGAAAGATACTACATAAAAAAATGCAAGATCAATTTATGTTTATATAAAATAAAATAGAGAATTGACACGTAGATTACATTTTAACTAAAACATTATTTTCATGTAGTAAAGTCAAAGTGGCAAGTCAAATATATGGCTAAGTCAGATGGGCCCTCTCGGAGCATCTTCTGCATTGCCATAAACATGACCATGGCTTTGTTCATAAGGCTTTGGAGAATTTTTCCTGGTTCCTGGTATCATCCTTCTTCTGGATACTTTTACTCTTGGCAGTTCTGCCCCTATAACCTCTCTCCTGCCTGGACTTACCTTCTCAGACCATCCAACTCAGATTGATGACTCAACTGGGTGGCCTGCTTGGCTTGTTATTTTGAATTCTCCGTAATGTCCTGTCCTACTTCTGTATATTGAGGCTGTGGACTTTTCCTGCCTTGTCCTTCACTGATCTGAACTTTTAATACATTACAGTCTCAGCTTAAAGTCTGTATTTGTGATTCCTTCTCGTGTGAATAAGGGTTCAACCTAAATAATAATTGGAAGGTGACTGAGCAGGCATAATAAACTGGCTGTTTGTATCCTTCCAAAATTTATATGTTGAGGCAATAATATCCAACGCCATGGGTCTTGGAGATGGAGATTTTGAGATATCATTAAAATTACATGAGGTCTGGGCAAGGGGAGGGAGAACATCAGGACAAAAAGCTAATGCATGTGGGGCTTAATACCTAGGCGATGAGTTGATAGGTGCAGCAAACTACCATGACACACGTTTACCCATGTAATAAACCTACACTGCCTGCACATATGTCTCAGAACTTAAAAAAAAAAAGTTACATGAGGTCCTAAGGGTGAGGCCCTTATGATGGGATTAGTGCCCTTATAAGAAGAGTTACCGGAAAGCTTGTTCTCACTCTCTCTCCATGTCACACTTCCAAAGAGATTAGGTGAGGACACAGTGAGATGGCAGTCACCTACAAGCCAAGATAACAGGCCTCAGGATAAAACCTATCTTGCCACTACCTTGATCTTGGTCTTTCAGCCTCCAGAATTGTGACAAATTTTTAGGGTTTAAGCTCCCCAGTCTATAGTATTTTGTTATTGCAAAATGTAACCTGAGAAATAACATATATATCTTTCATCTTTATTGCAAATTTGATGCCAAGAAGACTAATACAGTAGGTGATTAAAGCAAGGAGTGATTGTTGGATCTTGCTGGTGAAAATTAATAAATTAAATATGTACCACAAGCCAACCAGAATGGAGAGGTTCTGTTAGTCATCATTGACTTCTCATTTTACAATATTGTGGACACATCCAATTTGGTTTCAGGATGTCTCTTTTTTTCTGGAAATAATGTTAACCACTCCTTTTATATTAATATTGTTTAAATTTTTACAATTTAAAAATTTAACTTTAAATTTTAGCTTGTAGAGTACAGTCTATCCTATCCTGATATCAGTGAAAGAGGACCTAGATTAGGGTTAAATATTATCTCAGTTGTTGTGTTTCCAAGATACTGTGGGTAGACCTTATCATCATATCCATATATTGACTAGGAGAGGCTGTAATAAATATCTTAATTTGAAAGATTCGTTGTAAGTCATAAAATAGATCTCAAGGTTATCTGAGTTCTCAAAGCCAACTGTTACAGTCAAAATATAAGGTGATATATCTGTTTATACTGAATCAGTAAGTCATGGATACTCAAGGATAATTCTCCAGATACAGTATAAGAAATATTACATTATATTAACCAATGAAATGATTGGGGAGAATTTAGAGGGGAGCAATTTGTTATACTAAAATGCAATGGTACCAAAATGTGTTATGATCACGAAAGAGCAGTTTGTTGGAATAAAAGCTAAATTTAAAGATCAAACATTTAAAGTCTAGAAAGACCAACTAGTTAAAATTTTTAAACCTTATATTCTGTGTATCAGATGATAATACTCACTGAACAGATGGAGGCAGGAAACTTTAGGTCTGTGCTCACATCTATGGAAAACCAATATAAAGCAGGAGACTCAAGTCAAGTGATCGCTTAAAGGATATTGGCATATAAGTAGCACAAAAACATACATTATGCTTCCAATTTAGTGACATTTTTACATTTATAGAATAAATTACTGAAAAGCACCTTATATTACTTTGATAATCAAACTATTATGGAATACATATTTAGACAACATTTTTTATCATTTTAAAACTCCCTTTTTTAATATTATCAAAATGCTAAAAAGCTTGCAAATCCCACAATTAACTAAATATAGAAAGGAGACAGAAATACACTTCATGAATTTTAAGTTAAAAAATGTCAAAATATAAACTCCAAAGTAAATGTTCCCATAAGGACAGTTTTATCTGCATCAGAATCATTTGTTTCCCTTATTCAAATGATGAATATAGAGTTGAAGAAAAGAACTCAGGCCAATTAATGTTGCACACCCCCAATATGTATAGAAAATGGATAAAATCTGTGGCGTTGTCAGGTTGTGGTTAGCCATGCTGAACTCTGGACTGTATGCCCTTTCTTTACTCTGTTTCATAGGCATGTTGGTTACTGCAGGCTGCCTGTCCTGGGCCCTAGTAATCCTGGATTCCACCTGGATTCAACCAGTGGGCAACCCCCAGGGAAAGCTGGAGAACATACATGGGAAATGAGACATTCTATCTCTCCCTCAAGGCTGCCTCTAGCAACCTTTGAATGCAGCTGTGTGTTCTCCATATTTCATCACCCACATGGCAAAACCTGCCACAATTCCATATTATTTCTGGAATCCTTGGGCCCAAGGCAGCCTCTATTTAGCTTATCTCTTCTCTTTGCCCTTCTAACAAGGGGTGGTATCAGCTTCCTATTTGTTTAATCTCTAGGTTTTCTTGCCATCTCCTATATAACTCCAAGCTCTATCACTATTTGCCTGAATTAAATTCCTTTTGCTTTAAATTGTTATAAGGTGTGGTTGGACCATGATTGATGGGTTAACTATGTTTTCTCTAAGATGTAGAAGCTTTCTACTGCTTGTGGGCTACTCTACAGAGACAGGTAGAATCAGGTTCACACAGTGGATGTGAAAGGAGCACAATAAAACAAAAACTATTTCTTCAGGATTAAAGAGCTCAGTCAATTCAATGAGTTAAATGTCTACATTATATGTAGATGATATTTAATATTCCTTAATATAATACAATTCACTAGAAAATGGATAGATCCATTCTTAATTTGGTCCAAGGGAGCTCAAAATTCCAAAAACTTAAAAGGATTGTTATAATATTCTATACCCCTAAAGCCACCCTGTGTTGACAAGACAGTTTAGGCCATTGTTTGTTACAAATTTTGAAGGTTAGACATCTCTATAAAATAGCCTTTCCTTTCTAACCACCAGAGAATAAAAATGAGGATCACTTGATTCCTAAATATGTTGCTACCAAACCAAGCTAAGTCATAGAAAATACAATACAATTAAATAGTAGACTGATATATTGTCTTGGATGTGATGTAGTAGATGAGAAGTTTTTAAAAATACCATAACAACTTTATCCTTATGTAAAATCCCAGGGAATGATATTGTGGCATCATCAAAAGAAAAGCTGGCCAAACATGAATGAGCCTCTGTCTATAATCCTCTACTATGAAGGCTTTGATAAAGCCCAAGTATATATGTTTCATATAATAACCTCTACTATTGTTAGCAACAGCATCTTCTGTGATAATTATGTCAAACCTCCAACGTGCCACCTGTTTGCTTATTACCTCCAATACTATTAATATAAATATATATATACAAATATATATAATTATTATTTACATATATTTCTAAGTCATATAAATTATTTTGCCAAACAGCCATCATTCCCATGGTTAATACCATTACCTGTCTTAAAGTCCGCAATAACTGTTGCTAATAAAATGAAACATAAAACATCAATGAAGCAGCACCAGAAACTCTCATTCACTGCTGGCGGTAATGTAAAATGGTACAACCATTTAGGAAGACGATTTGATAACTGTTTACAAACCTAAAACATATTCTTAACTATATGATCCAGAAATTGGGCTCCTTTCTATTTACCCAAGTGAGTTCAAAACTATATCTGCACAAAAAAACTGCACATGGGTTCATAGCTTTATTCATAATTGCTAAAACTTGAAAACCACCAAGTGGCCCATCAGTAGATGGATAGATAAGTAAACTGTGGTACATCCAGACAACAGGATATTATTCGACACTAAAAAGAAATGAGCTACCAAGCTACAAAAAGACATCGAGGAAGCTTAAATGCATACTACTAAATGAAAAAAAGCCACTCTTAAAAGGCTGCATTCTGTATGATTTCAATTATATAACTTTCTGGAAAAGGCAAAACTATGGAAATAGTCCATCAGAGGTTGCTAAGGGCTTGGGGGCAGGGTGGAATGAATAAGTGGAGCATAGGAGATTTTAGGGCAGCAAAACTGTTCTGTATAATACTGTGTGGGTATATATCATTATACATTTGCCAAAACCTTTAGAATATACAACACCAACAGTGAATGCTAATGTAACCTGCGGGCTGGGAGTGATAATGATGTGTCAGCATCCATTCAACAATTATAATAAATGTACCAGTCAGGCCAGATCTGAGTTGACTACCTTATTTAGTTACCTAAAGCCTACCAGTCTCTCTCACACTACATTCCCTGTTATCAACACGGGGTCATGCAGTAAGAAATAAAAAAAATCCTTACTACTGATTTGCTCAATTTATAGAGTAAGCCCTTAGAACTAACTAGTTAATATTCATGGGTTTCATAACTTGCAAGCAGTCCAACCCAGAAGGCCTATACCTGTAGTGATTTAGAATGACTGAAGTCAGGATTTGCATTAGACAGCAGAGCTGCTGGGCTGTGGTAAGGAAGAACTCCACTAATAGTCAAGCACAGCCTACAGTCCCAAACCTAAAGCTCCAAGCAGTTTTTATCTTCTGTTCTTTATCACCTAAGTTCTCTACTGCTATTCACAGATTTGGTTATTTGAAATTGAATACAGCCTTGGCTAAAATCAAAATGGTGTCCGACACACTGTAGATGCTGAAGAAATCTTTCTTGGCTTGATAGTTTGCATCTCCATCTGTCGTATTCCTTCTCTCACAACTTTTCTTTTCCTTTTATTGAGATGGAGTCTTACTCTGTTGCCCAGGCTGGAGTGCAGTGGCATGATCTCGGCTCACTACAACCTCTGCTTCCCATGTTTAAGTGATTCTCCTGCTTCAGCCTCCCAAGTAGCTGAGATTACAGGTGCCTGCCATCATCCCTGGCTAATTTTTGTATTTTTAATAGAGACGGGATTTCACCCTGTTGGCCAAGCTGATCTCGAACTCCTGACCTCAGGTGATCCACCCGCCTTGGCCTCCCGAAGTGCTGGGATTACAGGCATGAGCCACTGCACCCAACCCTCTCACAACTTTTGTACACTTCTCTTATATTTCTGTCTTGCACAATTTTCACGCTCATGTGTCACACAGCATAATTATTTATGTTAGCATATCCGAACAAATCAATACCCTCTTTCAATAAATACATATACCAAGTGGTCTTCTTAAATTTTCTTTGAAATTTCACAACAAATTAAATATCATACACCACAAAATAATAAAATCAATGAGATTTTAAAGAAAAAATTACTTTTAATTTGAAAGACAAAACTTGTAATTTTTCCTCTTTGTTCACATAGTATCAATGTGAACAAGGATTCACATTGTCACAAGATTTTCTCCTCCAGGTTGTATAAAACATAAACCAAACTGGCATGTACACCAAATATGCTTTGGTTTTATTTTAGTCAGAAATAGAGTAAAACCAAATAATGCACATATTATCATGTTATATTATAGATCACAGACTATATTAACATGATGAATACTCTTTTTTACTTTTACATGACTCCCGCCCCCTAAATTCTACTATGCACATCAGGGCCACGCCCTCTTTTCAACAAATTGAGAAGCAAGGTCTTGTGCTGACTACTTGACAATCTTGTATCTGTCCAAAGGTGCTGTCTTAATTCAGTTATCAATAGTCTGTATACATCATTTCTGATGACTGTTCAAAATTCCTATAACAACATGAAGATAAAGGTTCGGTAATCAGAAGCAGAAGAAATGTCTTGTCTGGTTTGGTAAAAAAAGAAGAATATGCAACCTCTGGCTTGTGTTTGTATTGTTTGTTTTCCAGAATTTTTTACTTAGTCATTTTTAAAAGCTGAGGTTTTAAGACACCTTTTGGCTTTAATTGTCTTTAAAACTAAAAGCAAGATTCTGGAAGAAGGCCCTTTCTAAAGTTTTTGCTCAATTGTAAACAGAGCCTTTAAGTCTGGTACAATCTGAATTGAGTCTATCATGCAGTCTATTTTTTGTGTGTCATGTTAATCAAACATAAATTCTAAGATTATAAATTCTAAATGGATGCTTCAGCTTGGAAGAGATTCAAAAAGTGATCTAGTATAAACTGACATGGGAAAAGAGGGATATAAAATGCAGATAAATTGGGAACAGTTTTGTAGGTTAGCCTCAACACGAAAGAGTTGAGGAAAAATCTGGTTAACACAGTGCTGGCTTGATAGGAGTACTAAGTGAAGAAAAGGATAATGAAGAGAGTTAGCAGAAATTGTGGTTCATCTCATGGACTGATCCCTAATAGGGATACAGAATCCAGACCCTCTTGAGGAGTGAGTTAAATGTCCAGCAGAAACGTGGTAGGTTATCAAAGAGTGCAAAAGGCATTTCTTTCTTTTTTTTTTTTTTTGAGGCGGAGTCTCGCTCTGTCGCCTGGGCTGGAGTGCAGTGGCCGGATCTCAGCTCACTGCAAGCTCCGCCTCCCGGGTTTACGCCATTCTCCTGCCTCAGCCTCCCGGGTAGCTGGGACTACAGGCGCCCGCCACCTCGCCCGGCTAGTTTTTTGTATTTTTAGTAGAGATGGGGTTTCACCGTGTTAGCCAGGATGGTCTCGATCTCCTGACCTCGTGATCCGCCCGTCTCGGCCTCCCAAAGTGCTGGGATTACAGGCTTGAGCCACCGCGCCCGGCCGCAAAAGGCGTTTCTAATCACCAATACGTATGTCAGTATGTCAGGAATCAGTAGAAGAAAAGAGGAAACTCATAACACAAGAGAAAGAGCTTCCAGGAGCAATGGTGAGCTCTTCACTGCAGCTGAACATGTGAATAACCTTGTTCGTTTTTGCCAACAAGAGAATTTCTTAGAACCCACCCCTACTCTCTTAATTTTATTTCTTCTTCTGATTTAAAACAATAGTCTATTCGTAAGTATATTCTAAGAACGTTCTTTTTAAATTCATTTGTCACATTTTATTGAGCGTCTATTATATGCTCAGCACTGTTCTCAGAGTCAGGGTTATATCAGTGAACCACTCAGAAAAAAAATACTGCTAACATAGAATACTTCATTTTGAGAGACAGTAAATAAACACATATTTCTTCATAAATACATATAATACATATATATTTGTGTGTATATAGGCATATGTGTGTATATATGTAAATCTATGTGTGTGTGCATATGTATATATAAGGGTGTACGTGTGTGTATCAGATTCAAATAAGGGCCAAGGAGGATAATACAGCATGGTAAAGCGGGTCAAAAGTGTTGGAGTGGGAGAACTGCTATTTAAAAAGAGAAATCATAGATGAGCTCACTTAAAGTTGTACGTAAGCTGAAACCTACAGAAAGACAGGGTGCAAGTCACGAGTACATTGGAAGAAGAGCATTAGAGCATTCCAGGCAGAGTGAACAGAAAATGCAAAGGTGTCAGGAGCCTTTGAGGAACCTCAAAGAGGTAAGGGTGACAACAAAAGGATCACAGAGGGAGAGAGAAATACAAAACTAGGTTCGAGAGGTAGTACATGTTGTGTCTGTGTGAGGGCTCAGAGGCTCTGTTTTTTGCTCTGAAGCCGCTGCAGAGGTTTAGCGAGGAGACACATGCTCAGTGGGAGATTTCCAGGCAATCGCTCTGGCTGCAATGCTGAAGATCAACTGAAAGGCACCAAGGGCAGAAGAAGGCAGAGAATGAGGAGGCTATTGAAATGATCCAAGTAAGAGATGACTGTAGCTTAGATCAAGGTGCCGGAGGGAGCAATGGGGATAAATGGCTGGACACCAGATACATTTAAGGTAAAGTCATCCAAATGTGCTGATGGGTTTGGATATGAGGTGTGAGAGAGAGAGAGAAGAGCAAGAACAGTGCCAGTGTTTCTGGCCTAAGGATATAGAGCAGGGCCTCTGATGGTGAATACTGAGCGTCAACTTGATTGGATTTAAGGACGCAAAGTATTGTTCCTGGGTGTGTCTGTGAGAGCATTGCCAAAGGAGGTTAACATTTGAGTCAGTGGACTGGGAAAGGCCGAGGCAGACTCACCCTCAGTCTGGGTGGGCACCATCTAATCAGCTGCCAGCGTGGCTAGGAAAAGGCAGGCAGAGGAACATGGGAGGACTAGACTGGCTGAGTCTTCTGGCCTCCATCTTTCTCCTGTACTGGATGCTTCCTAACCTCGAACATCACACTCCAAGTTCTTCAGTTCTTGGACTCTTGAACCTACACCAGTGGTTTGCCAGGGGCTCTTGGGCCTTCAGCCACAGACTGAAGGCTGCACTGTCAGCTTCCCCGCTTTTGAGGTTTTGGGACTCAGGCTGGCTTCCGGGTTCATCAGTTCGCAGATGACCTATTGTGGGACTTCACCTTGTAATTGCGTGAGTCAATACTCCTTAATAAATTCCTTTTCGTATATACATCTATCCTGTTAGTCCTGTCCCTTCAGAGAACCCTGACTAATACAGAGGCCATGTATTAGCATTGGGGGTTCTAGAGGAGAAGCAGGTTTGAGGGTGGAAACAGGGTCTCTGATTCAAAAATGTTAACTTTGAAATGTCTATTTTAACTCCAAAAGAAAATCTAGGGTAGGCCAGGTACCGTAACTCGTGCCTGCAATCTCACCACTTTCGGAGGCTGAGCTAGAAGGATCACTTGAGGCCAGGAGTTTGAGACCAGCCAGCATAACATAGCAGGACACGATTGCTACCAAATAATTTAAAAAATAGCCAGGTATGGTGGCATGCATCTGTAGTCCCAGCTACCTGGGAGGCTGAGGCAGGAAGATTCTTTGAGCCCAAGAGTTTCAGGCTTCAGTGAGAAATGATCACCTATCCCTACAAAATGAAATAAGACCAGGCACAGTGGATCATACCTGTAATCCCAGCGCTTTGAGAGGTCGAGGTGAGCAGTGAAGCCAGGAGATCGAGACCATCCTGGCCTACACGGTAAAACCCTACCTCTACGAAAAATCCAAAACATTAGCCAGGCATGGTGGCACGTGCCTGTAGTCCCAGCTACTCGTGAGGCTGAGGCAGGAGAATAGCTTGAACCCGGGAGGCGGAGTTGCAGTGAGCTGAGATTGCGCCACTGCACTCCAGTCTGAGTGATGGAGTGAAACTCCATCTCAAAAAATAATAAATAAATAAATAATAAATAAATAAAATTTGGTGTAGACAAGCATGTATGCAATTTTCAAGAGAGGCCTGAATTGGGAATATATGTTTGGAAAAATCTAAGACTGTGAATATTATTTTAAAGGAGGTTGTAAAACATTTCCAAGGAAAATTGTAAACATAAAGGAGAAAAGAAATCTAAGGACTGCCTTTAGTTTTATCTAAATTCATTGGTCAGAGAGATAAGAGAAGGGCAAAAAGGCTTAAGAAGGACTAGTCAGGGAGGCAGAAGAAGCCAACACGAAGGCTGGTGTCCCAGAAACCAAGTGAAACAAGTGTGTAAGAAAGAGAGTGATCACCTATGTCAGTTGCTGTTGATTGGTCTAGAAAGGTCATTGGATTTGGCAACATGGATCCATTAAGGATTTTTTTTTTCCAGACATGGGGTTTTGCTCTGTCATACAGGCTGGAGTGCAGTGGCACAGTCATACCTCATGGCAGCCTTCAGCGACTGGGCTTAAGGGATACCCCTCCACCCCCTGCTCAAATAGGCCTGCCCAGTTGCTGGGACTACAGGCAGGTACCACCACACCTATCTAATTTTTAGATTTTCTTTAAATATAGGGTCTTGCTTTGTTGCCCAGGCTGGTCTCAAATTCCTGCACTCAAAGGCTTTTCCCATGTAGTTGGGAATACAGACCATCAGTAACTATGCCCACCTCATTAAGGATATAAGCAAAAGATATTTTGGTTACATGGAAAGAATTAAAGCCTAATTTGAAAAAGTTTGCTAGATTTTATTTCATATATGCATAGCTGTGACTGACTGTACCCTCATGCATGTGTAAGATACACATAGAATCACATCAAGTGGTCAGGAAGTTAATACTATTATGTGGCTGAACAGTGAATAAAGACTATGCTTTTTGTTGTGAAGAAAAAAATTCCCAAAAGGCAATAATTTGGAAATGCTTTTGATGTTATGGTTCTAATATTTATGCAAAACTATGAGTGACTTTTTTTAAGATGAACATTATTATTATTTTTTATTATTATACTTTAAGTTCTAGAGTACATGTGCACAACGTGCAGGTTTGTTACATATGTATACATGAGCCATGTTGGTGTGCTGCACCCATTAACTAGTCATTTACATTAGGTATATCTCCTAATGCTATCCCTCCCCCCTACCCCCTACCCACAATAGGACCTGGTGTGTGATGTTCCCCTTCCTGTGTCCAAGTGATCTCATTGTTCAATTCCCACCTAGGAGTGAGAACATGCGGTATTTGGTTTTGTGTTCTTGTGATAGTTTGCTGAGAATGATGGTTTCCAGCTGCATCCATGTCCTTACAAAGGACACGAACTCATCCTTTTTTATGGCTGCATAGTATTCTATGGTGTATATGTGCCACATTTTCTTAATCCAGTCTGTCACTGATGGACATTTGGGTTGATTCCAAGTCTTTGCTATTGTGAATAATGCCGCAGTAAACATACAGGTGCATGTGTCTTTATAGCAGCATGACTTATAATCCTTTGGGTATATCCCCAGCAACGGGGTGGCTGGGTCGAATGGTATTTCTAGTTCTAGATCCTTGAGGAATCGCCACACTACATTCCACAATGATTGAACTAGTTTACAGTCCCACCAACAGTGTAAAAATGTTCCTATTTCTCCACATCCTCTCCAGCACCTGTTGTTTCCTGATTTTTTAATGATTACCATTCTAACTGGTGTGAGATGGTATCTCATTGTGGTTTTCATTTGCATTTCTCTGATGGTGAGTGATGATGAGCATTTTTTCATGTGCCTGTTGGCTGTATGAATGTCTTCTTTTGAGAAGTGTCTGTTCATATCCTTTGCTCACTTTTTGATGGGGTTGTTTGTTTTTTTCTTGTAGATTTGATTGAGTTCTTTATAGGTTCTGGATCTTAGCCCTTTGTCAGATGAGTAGATTGCAAAAATGTTCTCCCATTCTGTAGGTTGCCTGTTTACTCTGATCGTAGTTTCTTTTGCTGTGCAGAAGCTCTTTAGCTTAATTAGATCCCATTTGTCAGTTCTGGCTTTTGTTGCCATTGCTTTTGGTGTTTTAGACATGAAGTCCTTGCCCATGCCTATGTCCTGAATGGTATTCCCTAGTTTTTCTTCTAGGGTTTTTATGGTTTTAGGTCTAACATTTAAGTCTCTAATCCATCTTGAATTAATTTTTGTATAAGGAGTAAGTAAGGAAAGGATCCAGTTTCAGCTTTCTACTTATGGCTAGCCAGTTTTCCCAGCACCATTTATTAAATAGGGAATCCTTTCCCCATTTCTTGTTTTTGTCAGGTTTGTCAAAGATCAGATGGCTGTAGATGTGTGGTATTATTTCTGAGGGCTCTGTTCTGTTTCATTGGTCTATATCTCTGTTTTGGTACCAGTACCATGCTGTTTTGGTTACTGTAGCCTTGTAGTATAGTTTGAAGTCAGGTAGCGTGATGCCTCCAACTTTGTTCTTTTGGCTTAGGATTGTCTTGGCAATGCAGGGTGTTATTTGGTTCCATATGAACTTCAAAACAGTTTTTTCCAATTCTGTGAAGAAAGTCATTGGTAGCTTAATGGGGATGACATTGAATCTATAAATTACCTTGGCTCATGGATAGGAAAAATTGCCCACTTTTATTGTACTCTATAACCATACACATTTGATATCAAGCCTCTTCTTTTATGCTGTCTCTAATATTTTGGAAATGTTTTTGATATTATGGTTCTAATATTTATGCAAAAATATGAGTGACATTAAGTTTTTTTAAAAAACTCCATATCTTTCCAGATGATGTCATTCTAAATTAACAGAAAATTAAATTGACCTATGCATTTATTTTGATAAAAACTAATATTTAGAAGGTGGTAAGTACTAAAGTTGACCAACCATGCTCTGTCTTATCAAGTACCATTATAGTTTTTTTAAAATGATAGTTTGATTTTTATAATATATCCATTGTCTTATTATTAGCTATTTTGTTTTTATCCTCTTGCTGAAGAGTAAGACAGAAGGAGTTTTTAATATTTCAGTTATAAGCAAACTCCAAATGTTAATATGGCTAATATTCGATAGTATGACATAAACTTCAGTAGGTTTTTATTACAACGTAACTGTCCAATAAAACATGGTATAAATATTTGAATCAGAGATCAAGCAATGGCTCTTGAAGCAACTATCTCATACCAGGAAGAAAGTCCTGATTTTAACACACTATGATTTGTACATGAACTCTGATTACCACACAACTCAACATATCCATCATCTTTAATGAGGTCCCAAGTTTTAACTATATTGGGTATTTTTCATCTTCTACTCTAGAAATAGAGATTGAGGTTGAAGATACATAAACAAGATATCAAATTTTTGAGAGATGACAGGATTAATATTAATTTAAAGGGAATGTTGGCACGTATTTAAATATCAGACATCATGTGTATAGAAAATGTCCATTTTCATCTGGTAAATCACAGCTTTCAGTGTCTCTGTGTCTCCTTCCTATCTCCTTCCAGTTAAAAGGTGTTCTATATAGCTTTCAGGTGCTCTTTTTGTAATCAGAGTTTGTAGAACCATCTTTACAAAAATAAAGCACACACTCTGATGCTGCTGAATAGACAAGAGCAGAGATAGGTAAATCACAGAATCACATGGATTCATCCCAAGTGGCATGGAATTTGAGAGAAAAAATGTACTCAAGGAACAAGGGGAAACTGCTTGGGCTGAAAAGTGAAAAGGTCACTCAAGTTTGTATTCCACATCTCTAGTCTTTCAAGTAGATCAAAGGTGCTTGTCTTTGTGTGACTGATTCATGGGGTTGCCAGATGACCACATATGGCAGGGCAGCCTTCGTTTTAAGAACCTGCCCTACCTGCTGTTCTCCTTAGGGGTCCTGACTTTCTACTGACCTTGCCTGTCTTGTTCTGGCCGCTCCATGCAACATGGGGAGAAAAGGAAAACTTTGATTTTAGTTTCTTAGGGGATGTTGCACATTTTAGATAAATAATTGTAAGATTTTCAATTTTCTTTTGCTTCATTCACCAGAGATTACCCAGAGTTTTCAAGAAGAAAATGTTTCCAAGATAACTATTTGTAGGGTCTCAAAAAATTTTACATTTGAAACACCTTGGCCTGATGCCCAGGAAAGCATTCCTATGTCTCAGCACACGAAAAGCTCAATCTTACTTTCTAGAAGAGCAAACTAGACTAATATGCTTTGTTTGAAACTTGAAGATAATTGGAGGAAGAAAAAGAAAAGTCTGAAGTGAAGAAGAGTTGAAGGAAGTTAGGAAACATGGACTACTATCACGGCATTTATTGCAGAGTGTTAGAGTTGCAAAGTGTTTTTAATTATAAAATTAGTTCACATTTTTAGTCCCCAAATCAACTATATTACTAATAATGAATATTAGAAAACTGTTTATGATATTACCTTATTACTTCACATTTTTTACAAAACTATATCAATCATTTTCTTATTAAGTGAATTGTTTGTCATGCATATAAAAGTATTTAAAAGATTATGTAATCAAGCACTTGAAACACCCAATAAATTAATACCTGAATTAATCTTCAAAAATCCATACTTTTGTAATATCATTGACTTATTGATGTTACATTTATTCACAAATATTCTTAAATGTTTAAATAAAATGTTTAATGTCAACAATTTTTTGAAATTTTTTTTTTAATTATACTTTAAGTTCTAGGGTACATGTGCACAACGTGCAGGTTTGTTACATATGTATACATGGGCTATGTTGGTGTGCTGCACCCATTAACTCGTCATTTACATTAGGTATATCTCCTAATGCTATCCCTCCCCCCTACCCCCTACCCACAATAGGACCCGGTGTGTGATGTTCCCCTTCCTGTGTCCAAGTGATCTCATTGTTCAATTCCCACCTAGGAGTGAGAACATGCGGTATGTGGTTTTTGTGTTCTTGCGATAGTTTGCTGAGAATGATGGTTTCCGGCTGCATGCATGTCCCTACAAAGGACACAAACTCATCCTTTTTTATGGCTGCATAGTATTCCATGGTGTATGTGTGCCACATTTTCTTAATCCAGTCT
>NW_012117877.1:2191912-2196444 GCF_000951035.1 Colobus angolensis palliatus | reverse complement strand
GAGGTGTCGGTCTGCACCTGGTGGGGGATGTCTCCCAGTTAGGCTACTCAGGGGTCAGGGACCCACTTGAGCAGGCAGTCTGTCTGTTCTCAGACCTCAGCCTCCGTGCTGGGAGATCAACTGCTCTCTTCAAAGCTGTCAGACAGGGGCATTTGCCTATGCCGAGGTTTCTGCTGCTTTCTGTTTAGCTATGCCCTGTCCCCAGAGGAGGAGTCTGCAGAGGCAGGCAGGCCTCGTTGAGCTGTGGTGGGCTCCACCCAATTGAAGCTTCCCAGTACCTACTTAAGCCGCAGCAATGGCGGGCGCTCCTCCTCGAGCCTCACTGTCACCTTGCAGTTAGATCTCAGACTGCTGTGCTAGCAATGAGGGAGGCTCTGTGGGCATGGGACCCTCTGGGCCAGGTGTGGGATATAATGCCCTGGTGTGCCGTTTGCTAAGACCCTTGGTAAAGCACAGTATTAGGGTGGGAGTTACCTGATTTTCCAGGTGTTGTGTGTCTCAATTTCCTTTGGCTAGGAAAAGGAATTCCCTTCCTCCTTGAACTTCCCAGGTGAGACAATGCCTCACCCTGCCTCAGCTCTCACTGCTCAGGCTGCACCCCGTGGACCAGCGCCAACTGTCCGACACACCCCAGTGAGATGAACCCAGTACCTCAGTTGAAAATGCAGAAATCACCCATCTTCTGTGTCGCTCACACTGGGAGCTGGAGGCTCCAACATTTTTAATTGTAATGCTTTTGTAATATCTTGAGACTCAAGTATTCTGTCTTAGCTCTTCTCTTAAAGGCATCTCAGCATACTAAATACCCATTTTCTACACAATATTACAGACAATAGCTGAAATAAGTAACTCTCTAACCACTTTTTGCTTATGATAAACCTTCTTTTAGTTTGATTTAGCTTTCTAAGCGTTTCCCAATTTTTACTTTTTTTTTGTTCTATAATACTATTCCATAAGAAAGTCTAATGATTGTTCTCTAAGTCATTTAGAATCATAGAAACCACTGGACCCATCTCATGCAGCTGATCTTTCACTATTCCCAATATGATCAACCTACTTAAAACCTGACTTACCCGTCTAGACTCACAACATAGACTGTGAGGAAGGTGTGCATGGAGGACATGGTGGAAGACTCCTGTAGATACCATGCCACATGTAAAATCGACCCAGTCTCATGAAAATAGGGTGTTATTAAATATGTACTAAACATGTATGCCTTATCTCAAGAATATCTGAAGAGTTTCTTGACTTCTCACCATTAGGAAAACTCGTGATAAATAGACACTGAAAAATAAAAGTTAAGGGCAAATTTAAAACAGAGATGAAGGTGATTAAAAAGAAAGTCATAGAAATAGAGTACAAAGAAGGCCAAATTACTAAATGAAATATGAATATGCTAACATATAACAGAAGGAACTAAACACTGTGTCCCAGGATAATTTGGTACAGAATAGTCAACACTGAGTTCTGCCTTGTCAAATTTACCTTACTTCAAGGGTAATAACTCTTCTGGACATTTAAGAAAAAATAAAGTTTCTAAATTGGAGAGGGACAGAATTTAGAAAATCTGGGTGGTCTCAAACTTTTCCATGACAATATTCAAGGATAGAATATTGTTTTAAAAATGGCTATAACATTATACAGAAAACAAAATAGTATGACCCAATAGTCTTAAATTGAACTAAATTCTTCTTCAAGTACAAAGGCAAGAGACATATCATGATTTGGGGAATATAATACTTTTGAATTTTTCATGAAAAACATTCTGATTTACAGAATGTAGACAATTAAGAAATGAATCAAAATATAGAGTTCAGAAATAATAAAGCCCCAGTGGGAAATAACTAAGGCTACACACCAGCTATAAATACAAAAGAAAATACAACATTATAAGACCTAAAATGTTAGGAAATATGACATGTCTAGCTGCAATTAGGAGGTTATGAGTGTGCTGAGGACACTGGGAGAATGTTAACTGCACCAACTTTCTGATTTTTATTAAGAAATAAAGATTTGGTGTAAAGACATGCATTAAAATCAGTCCCTAGCAGCAAGATCTGAAAGTTATTTTCTAGAGCTTATGATACAAAGTACTAAGAAAAAAAAATGATATCATTTAGCAGGTAATAAGGCAAATCTCACTGAATTCCAAAAAGTTTCAGTATTGTTAACTCTCTTATTATAGCCCAATAAAACTAGAATTTTCTTTTCAAAAAATAGACACAAAAGAGAAAGAAACTAAACAACTTTGACATTCCACAATTTTGTTATATCACTGTTGATTCAAAAAGGGCAACCTAAAACTTAAAGTTGCAGAGCACTTATAAATTAGAAACAATGAAGTCATGTCAGAATTGTGAGATATGGTTACAGTAGTTCCTAGTGTAAAGCATAGTATAGATACACAAGAAAGAATCAAAGTAAGTGAATACAAATAAGAGAAATGCAACCAAATACAACTTCAAAAGGGAAATAACAGAATTTCATAAAGATAAAAAACAACTTAAAGCAATGAGAGACAGAAAAACGTAGGGCTAATAAATAAATGTAAGAAATTAGAGACAAAAAGAAATCCATAAATAATTTGTGGATGTATAAGTATAAAAAGAAAGCACAAATGCACAAATGTAAAGTGTCAATGGAGAAATAATTTAAGTAAATGGAAATCAGAGTAATAAAAAATCTTACTCAAGTTTATAAACATTATGTTAAACCTAAATAAGTAGGTTTTTTAGGAAAATGTAAGTTACTTAAATGGGCCCCGGAGGAGACAGAAAAATCTAACCAGGATAACTACCATGGAAGAGTTTAAAATAGTATCAAGAAGCTATATCTACAACAATACCATGAAGCCTACATGAGCAACTATTTTACAATGTGAAGGAAAAGATTATTCTAGTGATATTTTAACAATCTGATGATATATAAAGTGGAAAGTTTACAAACTCTGTATACAAAACACATGATAGTGATAAAAAAAAGGTAAAGTCAATCTATTTTTATTGACATGAAATCCTAAAATAATTATAAATAAAATGCAACTATTCTTTAAAACAATAAAAATGACATAAGATAATAAACAGAAAATAATGAAGTATAAAAAGGGACATGTCAAATTAAAACAGACTCTTTAAACAGTGATTTTTTTGATATGTAAATAATCATTGTGAATCAATAATAAAAAGACTTCTCCCCTTACCCACCCAAAAAAACTGATCATATGAGGGGAATAGGCATTCACAAAAAAAAAAGAAAGGCAAAAAGGTCAGAAGCATATTTAAATAATGTTATTTATGAAGAAGAAAATGCAACTTAAAATATGAACACATTTCTCACTTTCAATGAATTAACACTTCAACAACCCAGTGTGGATGGGAGCATGAGACAGCATGTTCGTCACTACATATTTTCACAGTATACCTGAAGTACCACTGGCAATAGTTGACTAAATTAAAATGCATATGCAATTAAAAAATATATTCCATATATTTACTTCTATATGTATACACATTGTATGCATAAAAAATTTCACAACAGTATTACATTTAAATTGAGATCAAAATAAATTTTTTTTTTATTATACTTCAAGTTCTAGGGTACATGTGCACAATGTGCAGGTTTGTTACATATGTATGCATGAGCCATGTTGGTGTGCTGCACCCATTAACTCGTCATTTACATTAGTTATATATCCTAATGCTATCCCTCCCTGCCTCACAATAGGACCTGGTGTGGAATGTTCCGCTTCCTGTGTCCAAGTGATCTCATTGTTCAATTCCCACCTATGAGTGAGAACATGCAGTACGTGGTTTTCTGTTCTTGTGATAGTTTGCTAAGAATGATGGTTTCAGATGCATCCATGTCCCTACAAAGGATATGAACTCATCCTTTTTTATGGCTGCATAATATTCCATGGTGTATATGTGCCACATTTTCTTAATCCAGTTTGTCACTGATGGATATTTGGGTCAATTCCAAATCTTTGCTATTGTGAATAGTGCCACAATAAACGTACATGTGCATGTGTCTTTACAGCAGCATGACTTATAATCCTTTGGGTATATCGCCAGTAATGGGATGGCTGGGTCAAATGGTATGTCTAGTTCTAGATCCTTGAGGAATCGCCACACTGTTTTCCACAATGGTTGAACTAGTTTATACTCCCACCAACAGTGTAAAAGTGTTCCTATTTCTCCACATCCTCTCCAGCATCTGTTGTTTCCGGATTTTTTAATGATTACCATTCTAACTGGTGTGAGATGGTATCTCATTGTGGTTTTCATTTGCATTTCTCTGATGGCCAGTGATGATGAGCATTTTTTCATTTGTCTATTGGCTGTATGAATGTCTTCTTTTGAGAAGTGTCTGTTCATATCCTTTGCCCACTTTTTGATGGGGTTGTTTGTTTTTTCTTGTAGATATGATTGGGTTCTTTATAGGTTCTGGATATTAGCCCTTTGTCAGATGAGTAGATTGCAAAAATGTTCTCCCATTCTGTAGGTTGCCTGTTCACTCTGATGGCAGTTTCTTTG